>NC_138772.1:494045350-494337850 GCF_965119305.1 Pelophylax lessonae | reverse complement strand
GGTACCCCCTTTCAGCTAGCTGGCACTGGATCCCAGAACCTCTTCCGGAGTGGTCCCCTCTGACTCTGGCAGACCCCCAGGGGCAATCCGCAGTACTCACGACCTGTGTAGGCTTTCCTGGAACTGGACCCCTCTCTCGCTCCACAGGCTCTCGGCACACTGGATCCCCTCAGCTCAGCTCAACACTCTCTGGATTCTCAGGCAACACTCCGAGACATCCGCTTCCTCAGACAGGAGGAGAGACAACCATGCTCTCCCTCCTGGGACTCTGCTCCCACCAAGGACATCCTGTCACGCACTTCCCCCAAACTTATACCCACTCCCAGAATCCTTTGCAGCATGATCTGCCTTCTGGGGTAGTTACAAGCCTGGATGTGTCCGCTGATTGGGCTTCCCACACTGCCCTATGAGAAGCCTCTCACAGGAGCCAGTGGGGATACTTCTACCCTCAGCAGGCACATCTGGAAGCCCTGACACCCTACTAAATAAATCACAGCCCTGCTATGGGCTGGCAGACAAGGCCCACTATAAATTTACCTAGCACCTACCTGTAAGGTGCTACACCCACCCCACACCAAATGAGTCAGGTCCCTCTGACTCCGAGGCAGCCGCCTCCTATCAAAAACTCTGCCAAAAAATCAGGAGTATCCCACAAACCTGGAGAAGGGGAAAAGGGAAAAACAAATTTACAAACAAATTAGTGTGGAAAAATATATCTTTACAATCTGCTGTACATGTATATACACAGTTTAGGGTGCATGATAACATGATGCAACCCCCACCAAATAAACTCATTGGTGGGGAACAACCAAGAAAAATACGATGCAAACATCCTGACTGTCTATCTCTAAGGTGGTCCCACCTAAATAGAGAAAAAGGAAGCACAAATTGGTCAACCACATCACATATTAAATACAAGTCTAACCATCTGAACAGTTGAATGGGAAGACCCCTCCTTCATTGGATGCAAGGGCGACCTTTCCATTCCCTCCCTGACTGCCTCTGCCAACCCGTGTTTTGACACACCGGGGTCCTCCTTTAGCTTGGAAGAACTTGTCCCCTAACACTAGCTGTCTAGACAGAGTCCTCTTTTTTGAAGGGAAACACAGCGCCCTCTGCTGTCCCTTTGAGCACTCCAGTGAGGAAAAAGGGCAGGCCACAGTCTCTCATGACCTACAGTCCTGCTGAGTCAGGGAAAACATCACAGGGGTCCAGCAGGGCAACCCACACCAAAGTTTTTGCACACATAAACTTTGTAGCACATCTTCATCTTTTCAGACTGTTGATGAAGTCCCACACAGCGATTTGTAATCCACAACAGGTCCTGGCCCGATGGCCCAAGGGACCCAGCACACAAAATAACTTTCCAGAAGACTCGGACCCAATGGTCCCAAAAGGTCTGACATCACAACACTTGGCTTTCTGAAAGGACCCTGGCCCGATGGCCCAAGGGGTCCCCTTAACTTCAACAGGTGTAGCTTGAATTCAGCATCATGTCATTTAAACACTTCCTTGGTCAGTTGTGGTAGCCAGCCGGCCACACAATTTTTTTTCTTTCTGTGGTTACTCCTGAACTTCTCCTTGTTAAGGAAACACTGAAACTTTTCCCTTAAGATGTAGTACTCTGGATGAGGCACTTGAACATGCTCTCCATTCTCATCCTTGACCCGGATGGACCAAGCATGTCTTGAGCCGTCTGGGTGGCAGACTTCCACCTTATCTTTGTAGATGTAGCGCCCGTACTACCACTGAGCTTTTACTTTGTTGAATTTGTCTTTTAGCCCCTCCTCTGGGGAGTCCCTGTAAGGCTTAGGGACAAATAGGTAGTCCCAGATAAGTTAATTGCACCAAAAGTCCCTGTAATTTTCCACTAGCAACATTACTTCCCTTGATGCATAAGGGTAGTCATACCCATATTTCAATGCAACCACCGCTGCATCCTGGATAACTGGGGAAGGGCGATTGGCACCGTTGTTGCACACCACTTTACCAACTGTCAAATTGAGTGGTGTTAGCCACTGATCTGCCTGTGAACGCAAAACTTAAAGGAGTGCAGGACCAGTGTGGCTCTTGGCTTCCAGGCACAACAGATGCAGCACAGCATGGCAACGTCTCACCTGGCATGTCAAATAGGTTCTGGGGATCTTGGGCGGTGCAGCGGAAGAGACCGTAGCAGTGGAAAAGGAGGAGTCAGCCGAGGAGGAGAGGGAGGATAGAGTAGGAGGAGGAGAAGAAGAAGAGGCAGGCCTTCAAGCAATCCGTGGCGGTAAAACCAAATCTACACGGGTGCCACGGCCGTGAGAAGGTTCACCCAGTGGGGAGTAAAAATTATATACCTTCCCTGCCCGTGTTTGCTAGACCACGTGTCTGTGGTCAGATGTGTGCCAGAGATACATTTACTTGCCATTGAACATGGCCATATAGCTCTGGGATGCTCTTCTGCGAAAAATATTTCCTTCCTGGGACCTTCCAATGGCCAAAAATTTTCGAAAGGCCTCCGAGTCCACCAGTTTATATGGCAGTAGTTGGCGGGCTATCATTTCCGACAAGCCAGCTATTGGGCAAGAGGGTTATCCGGCGTCATCATTTTTTTACGCTCGAACAATTGGGCCACGGAAGCCTGCATTTTTACTAGAAAAACTTGAGGACGGCATGATGGAAGGTGGAGTGGAGGACAATTGTGAGGAGAGAGGAGAAAGAGAAGAGGCTGGACGGTGAGAGCCAGGAGTTTGGCTTTGTGGGTTCTGACGGCATTGCTCCCACTGGGCTCGGTGATGGGAGTCCAGGTGCCTTCTTAGGCCCCTTTCACACAGGCGGACCATTCAGATCCACTTGCCCGTTTTTTGGGCGGATCTGAACGGTCCCCCCATGCATGCTTATGGGGCATCGGATGTCAGCGGAGACATGTCCGCTGACATCTGATCCGTCAAATCTGGACGGATGGAAACCCTATTTTCCATCCGTCCAGCGGATCGTCCCTAGGTGAGTGTTGGGCTTACCGCAACGTATGCATTGATTGCAAAGGCTCCAGCATCAGGGAACGCATAGACTGACAGGTGTCCGACTACATTGGGTTACTGGCCGATGTGGATGCTCTGAGAAGTGATGAACCCCTGGACTACTGGGTGGGCAGGCTTGACCTCTCACCAGAGCTTGCACAATTTGCAATGGAACTGTTGGCTTGCCCCTCGTCCAGTGTCCTGTCCGAAAGGACGTTCAGCGCAGCAGGGGGGATCATGACCGATAAGCTCACTCGCCTAGCTCACGACAATGTTGACTACCTCACATTTCTAAAAATGAATGAGGCATGGATCTCAGAGGAATTCAACACATGTGACCAGTAGACCATGTTTGATTCAAATTCTTCATGACAGGCCACAAATATCCGCAACCACCCATAACAATTCATGGTCCCTTTCTTAGGTAAATACAGCGGCATAAAAGGTCTTTTATGTCCATTAAATGCTTAATTGCTACTGTCTGTCCCCGCTCCACACAGCAACCTCTCCCTATACTGACAAAAGACTTTTGTGGACCTATTATCTAGCGACTTGTGTCACTATACAGTCTGTCCCTACTCCACACAGCAACCACAAGCCACAGAATACAACGCCTGTGGGCTAATTTTTGGGGCCTGTACTGGCCGATACTTGCGTCTGTATCCTGTGAATGCCTAATGTACCTCCAACCACAGAATACAAAGTTCTTTGCTGTCAGGTGAACGCCTGTGGGCTAATTTTTGGGGCCTCTACTGGCCGACACTTACTTCTGTATCCTGTCTATGCCTAATGTACCTCCAGCCTTAGTAAAACAAGTTCTTTGCTGTCAGGTGAACGCCTGTGGGCTAATTTTTGGGGCCTGTACTGGCCGACACTTACTTCTGTATCCTGTCTATGCCTAATGTACCTCCAGCCACAGAATACAAAGTTCTTTGCTGTCAGGTGAACGCCTGTGGGCTAATTTTTGGGGCCTGTACTGGCCGACACTTACTCCTGTATCCTGTGTATGCCTAATGTACCTCCAGCCACAGAAAACCAAGTTCTTTGCTGTCAGGTGAACGCCTGTGGACTAATTTTTGGGGCCTGTACTGGCCGACACTTACTTCTGTATCCTGTAAATGCCTAATGTACCTCCAGCCACATAATACAAAGTTCTTTGCTGTCAGGTGAGCGCCTGTGGACTAATTTTTGGGGCCTGTACTGGCCGACACTTACTTCTTTATTCTGTGAATGCCTAATTTTTCAGACTGGCATTAAAAATCAATGGGTCTGTAAATGTTCCGCTAAATTGTGGAACGGATGCGGACCCATTTTATAGAGGTGTGAATGGACCCTATATGTATTTGACATGTATTTACTGGCTGCTGTCAGTTCTGGCTGATTTAGAAAAAAAATAAAACATTTTTGGCTGAAAAAAACCCACAAAATTAGTATGGCAACTTTTCCAATAGCAATACTTCTGGTATGTCAGTGTCCATGTTGTGGGACTATGTGTGCACAGCTAGTAAGTATTTTGTGGCTGCAATTATGACCTGGAGGTTTTTAATGTTCGTCTGCCATTAAAGTGAATGGGGTCTGCCGCGAACTTGCGGTTCGCAAACATTTGAGAACGTTTGCGGATGGTGTTCGCAAACCGCCCCGTCAGATGTTCGTCCATCACTACTGACAACTTGCACAGGAAAGATCTTCTCTATGAGGAATGACATGAACATTCCAGAGAGGACACTCTACTCCTTCAAATAAAGATCATCCCATGTATGCTTTGATATATCGCCAATAATGGATTATCTCAGACACAGCAATAGCAGACAGCATATCATATACACCATTACTAAGCCTGTCTGTGGTCAGCGGTAATTCAGGGAATGGAGCAGCAAGCCAGTGTCATGCCTTGCCGTATTATTCATACATATCAATGTTAGAAGCACTGTACCATATATTATAAGGTCATTTATTTAAGATGACAGAGTCAGACTTTCAATGTCATTGGGTGATGCAGTTCATAGAGATGAAGTCAGACTTTGTTATAAATGCATGATTATCTAATACTTTTTATAGGAAAAGACAGGGTTATGTAGAGGTGGTTTCATGTCTAATAGAAATATAGAAGTGTAGTTATTACCAGAAACCATGAATCAGATTACATATATCAGTAATAAAAAGCAAGCTTAAAGTGTCCTATTAGGCTGGATTCACACCTTTCTATGGGCATTTTCATGTGCTGCGATTGTCATCGACAGGCCCTGTAGAGCTGCCCCCTTCAGGGCTGCTGGATTTTAAAAAAGGTTTACCTTGTGTGTGCAGCCATGCGGGAGGCATTCCAGCCAGACAGTCAAGCAACCAGCAATTGCAACAGTCTCTCACAGTCAGAAAACAGTCCATGGAATGGTTATTTGTATATTTATTGGGGGATTTTAACTTGGATAGGATATCAGGAAGGTCCAGGATGCCATTAATCCATTAACTTTATACATTGAGGACTCTCTTATATTGTGTAGTCTCTTTAACAGCAAAACTTCACATACACTGCATCAACTGTATTTCCACTCCACTACACATCCCACAGTCCTCCTATAGCAAGGGCTGTGATTCCTCCTGAGATCTCTGGAAACTAGCTGGCTGCTTCTATCCCCTCTCCTGGCTATAGTGGTTCAAAATGAACAGATGTCCCACTTCCTCTGATCCTTGTTTCTAAGTGGACGGCTACTCACAGTACAGCTAGCTGGGGTTCACCAGCCTTAGGAATGCCAACAGCCAGTTCCGATTGTGGCACAGAAACACCTTAAACTTGGTCACGTCAACCACACATCCAGCTGGAGGCGGCAGTTGCATCCCCCCCTCCACCCGGGGGGCCTCTTCCTGGCTCAGCACTCCATCTCTCCACCTGACTCCTTGCACATGGCAGGCCCCAGCAGTATTTGTGTGGTGCTCGCCCAATCAAGCTCTCAGCTGGGATTGGCCAGGGTTCCCACAATACTGCCAAGCAGTGGCTGTCTTCCCTGTCACTCACACAGAGATTACAGATACTACAACCTGCAGGGTGCTACAGCCCTTTAACACACATCCAAGCATTAAAAAGTGGACAACATATAGCAATGTGTCACACAGATGTAAGCTAGCAAAGAATGGCCAATGTAGTCCTCCTTCAGTGAAAAATGGCCCTCCCCAAACAGGATATTGGCCTAAGTGGAAGTGTGGGATTAAAGAGGAAGTAAACTTCCCTCTAATGTTTGTACCTATAGGTAAGTCTATAATAAGGCTTACCTATAGGTACTGTAAATATCTCCTAAAAATGCACCATTTAGGAGATATTTACTGTATACTGTGCCGATGACATAATCGGCACATGCGCTCTGAAGGAGCGGCCGCCTGTGCCATTTCTTCAGAGCCCTGTGCCGTGATCGGCGGCTCCCGCAGACCACAGACCTGGACGGAAGAGGGACGAAGATGGATGCGGCCTCCAGCGGGGATGACGAGGGCTTCATTTGCAGGTAAGTGTCATAGAATGTAATACTAACTAGCACATTATGCCTTTACTTTGCAGGTAAGAAAAAGGAAAAAAAAAAAAAAACGAGTTTACTTCCTTTTTATTATTAAAGTTGGCAGTGCCTCCACCCAGGACAGGGTTTCTGTGAACAAAGGGGATTTCATACCTCAGTAATCTAAAAAAGGACTTTGAAACCGAAGAACTACTGCAGCCAGCATATAACATTAACCATATGTATATAGAAGCACACCAGTACATAAATAATACAAGCTTTATACAGTATAAGAAAATAATATTACCAGTGCATACATCCAATATACAAACAGGTATTATCAGCAAAGGCCCCGATAGGAGTCCTGGTAGAATTGTGCCCATATACCCAGGTGTATATATACAGTAGTTATTAACAGAAATTCCTCCAGATGAATGTTGCAGCAAAGTCCAGTTGTAGGGGCCCCTGTGGATAATTGCATTGTCTGTCTTTGTGTCAGAGACCTGAAGACAAGATTTGTGGTGATGAGGAGACTTTTCAGCTTTTATCCAACCAGCCCGGAATACAGTCCTAGTTATTTGGCACTGTGCATATGAGATAGTAATAGGACAGATATACTCTGTTTGTCACGAGGTTTCAGCAATACACTCAAGAAGCTATGAGCAGCTGCAATTAAACCATTAGAACATAGAAATACTTGCATATATATATATATATATATATATATATATACATACAGTATATATATATATATATATATATATATATATATATATATCTATCTGATCTCCTATTACTTGCATGGACAGGATATGTGGATGAGACCTTCTCAATTCGCATAAGTGTGAACCCAGCCTCAATGTGCAGCACAAGCCTTTTTAGAATAGAATGAATTACTGCCTCTCATTTAATCCCATATTCCAAAAATAAGAGGATTATTCCTCTTTTGAGACCAAATCAATCTGTCCTATGTGCAGCCTCAATTGTGTTCCTTTATTAGGTTTTGTGTATACAGTACTGTGAAAAGGTGTGAAGAAATGCTGTAAAGTAATAAAGCTTTCAAAAATATATATTTTAATGGTTTATTTTTTATCAATTTACAGAATGCAAAGTGAGCAAACAGAAGAAAAGTCTAAATCAAATCAATATTACCCTTTGGCTTCAATCCAGCATCAATTCTTGCACAAAGTCAGGGATTTTGAAGATTTAGAGTAAGGTGTATGATTAACCAAATATCCCAAGCGGGTGCTAATGATCATCAATTTCATATGTAGATTGAAACACCATCATTAACAGAAACAGCTGTGTAGGAGGCTTAAAAATATGTGAGGGACAGTTACATTTTATTACTAAGGTGAGGTTGTGGAAGACAGTTTCATGTCACAGGTCATACTCCATGGCAAGAATGAGAACAAGACACAAGGCAGTGATACTGCATCAGCAAGGTCTCTCCCAGGCAAAGACTTCAAAGTAGACTGGGGTTTCAAGATGTGCTGTTCTGTTCAAGCTCTTTTGAAGAAGCACAAAGAAACAGTCAACATTGAGCCCAGGTTCACACTGGGGCCGTTTTGAAATAGTGCGAGTTCAGATGAACTCACACGGTTTCAAGTTGGCATTTCAGTCCGACTCGGGGGCGATTTCACAGATATCTGTGTGGGCTCCTGCACAGATGTCTATGGAAATCAACCCCCCCCAAATCATCAAAAGTAGTACAGAGATTACTTCTGTGAATTGGTGCGGTGCCACAAAGCTGGCGTTGCACCGATTTGGTCAGTGCCGTTCCCGGCAATTGCCTTTGATATGACATGCAATTTGATATGTCAAATCAGACCAATGTGAACATGGGCTTAGAACTCTAAGCACAGTGGTCGGCCAAAGAAACCTAATGTAATAGATGAAAGACACATCATACTTACTTCCCTTCAACATAGGAAGACGTCCAGCAGTGCCATTAACACAGATCTGGCAGTGGGACCGAGGTGCATCCATTTACTGTCTGGAGAAGTCTGGCCAGAAGTGGTCTTCCTGGAGGAATTGCAACCAAAAAGTCATAACTCCGACATGGAAACAAGGCTATTGCTCAACTATGCACAAAAACATAGGAACTGGGGTGCGGAAAAATCATTTAAAATAGGATTTGACTTTTTTTTCTCAGTTTTGCTGTAGCATGTTTAATTAATGCTACAGATGTGCCACTTTACAGGCACATTAGGTGACAGTTCACATTAGTGTGATGCCAGACATTGCATGTGATTCGCCGGTATTGCTGTTCAGATCACATGCGTTGTCTGTGCGATGCGATTTCAGCCAAACCAAATGTATCACTGAAATCACATTGCATTCGCACCAAAATCGTGCAGGACCCTTTTTTTGGCTCGCATTGGAATCGGATCGCATGGGTGGTTCAGTGTGAACCACTGTGTGATTCTGGTGCGATGCGGGAACCATCACTCATTCGCAGGGTTTCCCGCATCGCACCAGTGTGATCTGGGACTAAGGGGACCCACCAGGCACTATATTTATAGGGATTTTTCATTTTTATTGTTGCACTTTAAGCATAATTAAAATCACTGCTCCTGAAAAAACTATCATTTTAACTTTTATTTTATTATTGATACATGTCCCACAGGGCAGTATAAAGTAAAAAGGTTAAAAAAAAAAAGGCCCCTACATTTTTTTAGCCAATCATTTTCTGAATATTAGATCTTTGTGGTCCATGTAAGTGGGGTCGTGGGGTCCTGGCGGGATGAGCCCTTTCACTACATACTGTGTGCTAAAAGGTGCTCCTCTTTATCATATATTCATGTATTTATACTGCCTTCCCCTCCTTTTATTTTTAGATTTCCATATTGCTTGTTCAGTTTAAGCCCAACTTCACCCTCCGCTCACTATTGGAACTGTACATACTGGAACCCTTCATCGTGGAACCCTTCATCCTCATCCTGCATAGGAGGCAGAGGTGAGATCGTGAACACTGCACTGATGAACTTAATCAATCCCAACCTGCAAGATGTTTGCAGCAAGCTGAGCTTAGTGTATGCTATTAATCCTTCTGATTCCGACAGCTATGTAAAAATGAACAAAAAGCCCATTTCTGCTTAAAGTAAAGAACCTTCTGTCAGCAGAGATGCACTTTTTTGATCTGTGTGGAGCTGCTGGGATCAGGAGGATTAACAGTGTACACTAAGCTCTGCCTGCTGCATAGATCTATCAGGCTACATAGTTGAACAAGCATCTATCTCAGTGTTATGTTACTAATCTCACCCTAGCCTGTGCAGCCGGTGGGGGGGGGTCAAGAGAAGGGGGCTCGGCTGGTGGAGAATGCTTGACTGGGGCTGGTTATGGCGTACTAATATCCAGAGGAACAAAACTTACTGAGCAATCAAACTTTTTTTTTCTATGTAGTAAACAAGGATAATAACATTCCTGCATTTCTATGTAATCCGCTGCAGTCAGATTTCACACAACTCCTGACATGTGAACAGATCATCAGATTATTTACAGAACTGAGTGAGGGACTGGTGCTCTACAAAGATTACTGGATGAAAGGTTAAAAACAATGCTCCTTGTATGTATTCCAAGGCTTAGTTTTCTACTTTTGCCTGGAGTGACTCCTTGATCCTGGTACAGTATTTGTTTCTTTAGGGCCCTTTCACACTTATGCATGTAAAGTATGCCTTAGCCATGTTTTAGCAGGCATGAAGGGCTCATTTAGATATGGTTCTGCCCTGGTCATTGCTATGGGAGTGGCTTGTCACTCAATTTGCCCAGATTGGGGGTATAAAGTGAGTTGTAGGTGGAGCCAAGGGGGGGTTGGTTGGACAGAAGAAAGGCAAAGTGAGGAGGACTCTACTTTGGCCAATTGGCATGCTAATGTTGATATCTGGATATTTAAATTGGATGTTGAGTGTCCTATTCAAATTGTGGTCTAATACATTGATTAAATTCTGGGCATATAGCCACAACATTATTTTGTGAGTTTTTTTGTGTAAATAAATGTCACTTTGATTTTTATTTCTAGATACTTAAATAGATGTTGGGGTCCACAAATAATTAAATACTAGGCACGTATTGGAAGAGTATAATTAGCCCTCCTTAAAAAAAAAAAAAGGACTCTAATGATAATTGTTTAGATTTTGAAATGGATGATGGGGGTCCAGTTCAGATTGGGGCCTAGTATAAAACAATATTTTGTGAGCTTTATTTCTGTAGATAAATAATACTCATCGTTGATTTATAGATTGTAAATTGCAGGGCTTTTTTTCTCAGAGAGTAGGTGCAGGAATTCCCCCTTCTGAGTCGTCCCTTGTCTCCACCCCCTACCCATCCCCAATGACATTACTTGGTCCCACCCCCTACTGACCTCCCAGTACTGCCCCGTTTAGAGAACACAGAACCAAGTATCATTCTGTGGTGCTAAGTAATTTGTATGAAACTTGTTAACCACTTAAGCCCCGGAAGATTTTACCCCCTTCCTGACCAGGGCCTATTTTGCGATTCGGCACTGCGTGACTTTAACGGACAATTGCGCGGTCGTGCGACGCTGTACCTAAACGAATTTGACATCCTTTTTTTTCCCACAAACAGAGCTTTCTTTTGGTGGTATTTGATAACCTGTGCGATTTTTACTTTTTGCGCTATAAACAAAAAAAGAGCGTCAATTTTGCAAAAATAACAATATTTTTCACATTTTTTTATATGAAATTCCCCCCCCCAAAAAAAGTAAAAATCTAATTTTTTTAACATTTTGGGCCAATTTTTTTTTTTTTTACCATATGTTTGGTAAAAAAAAAAAATCGCAAAAAGCATATTTTGATTGGTTTGCGCAAAAGTTATTGCGTTTACTAACAAAGGAAAGATTTTTGTCATTTTTGTTGTTTTTTTTTTTTAACGCGTAATGGCGGCGATCTGCGATTTTTTTTGCGGGACTGCGACATTGCGGCGGACAGATCGGACCCTTGACTGACATTTTTGACACTTTTGGGGTTACCAGTGACATTACTACAGTAATCAATGCTATACATATGCACTGTTACTGTAAAATGACACTGGCAGTGAAGGGGTTAACTTTTTTGAGAGGGAGGGGTTATGTGTGTCCCTAGGGGCGTGCTTCTAACTGTGATTGGCTGTGGCTACTAGTGTAGGAACAGTGGTCAACGGTCCTACATAGTAGAACCGTATGATCACTGTTCATACACAGGGGAGAATAACAGGCGGCTTGTTTACATTTGCCGCCTGCCTTTCTCCCGCTCTAACGGACGATCGCGAGTGACCGGCGGACGTCGGGTCCGCCGGGCACACGCACGGGGGGTCCGTGACCGCGCGGGAGCGGGAGCGTGCCTCCGGCGGCGCGCGCTCGCTCCCTAGACCTTCACAGGCTAGCGACGTAGCCCAACGTCGCTTTGCCTGTGAGGGGCTGACCGCCGACGTAAATAGTCGTGCGGCGGTCGGCAAGTGGTTAATTATAACAAGAAAAACAACAAAATAGATCCCCTGCAGTCAGCAACAATAGACCTCCCAGAAACAAGAAAACAACCACACAACAATGCCCCCCCCACAACAAAAAACCACCCCAGCAACAATAGATCCACGCCAGCGACAATAGACCTCCAGTAGCAACATTAGGTTCTTCAACAGCCAGAAACAATAGACCTCTCTCTCAACAGTAGATCCCTCCTAGCGACAACTGACTCCCCAGAAATATAAGATCCCTCCCAGCAACAAAAAATCCTCCAACAGCAACAATAGACCCTCATGCAAAAAATAGATCTGCACTAGTGATAATAGTTCCCCCAACAGCTGTCATCAATAGACCCTTCAGCACACCCCAGCACCCTTTGCACCTACATACATTCAGTGTTGGAGGTGCCAGAACTGCATTCCCCCGCATTCCCACTGAAAAAAAGCCCTTGTAAAATGTAGGGTTGGAGTTCTGCTCAAAATAGGGCCTAGTGCAAATGTACAAATACTGGGCACAGATGCAGAACAAAATGTTTTATTGGGGGGAGGGAGTGCTTCAATTAAATGACAATCTTATTTTGATTTCTTTATTTTAACACGAATGCTGGGGCTACTAATACACTTGGTACCTAGTAGAAATTATTAAATACTGATTTAGCTGTACTCCCGCAGAAGCCGCTTGGATATTGGTTTGCCTGAGCCTCCTACTGATTACAGCCAGATACAGGGTATTTTCACACAGCCAGGTGCACACTCTCTTCCGCTCGTTGTCTTTAATGACCAGTCTAGGGGATTTATTTTTATATTTTATTTGGAAAACTTGGATAGGAGAAGGGAATTAGTAGGATACCCCAAATTACGTATTCACAAGTGAGGACAACTCTCTCAATAAAACTATGTAGAAGATTATCTGCAGGACCATACAGCACCTGTATGGGATGAACAAGTCCCTTTGTAGCTGAAGGAACTCAGTGAACTTTGCCTCTTTAATACACTAGCCAGTGTCTCCTTTAGCTTGCACCCAATAACTGACTTCTAGCACCCAGAAGGGGATCTAACAGCACAAGTCCCAAGGATCCCCTGTGGAGATCTGCACTCACAAGGCTCCTGTAGCACACACGGCAGCCTTCTTCAGTAGTATAAGACATGATCGGCAGATATCTTCCCTCAGTCAGCTCTCATGAGGACCATGGGTTGCAAGTTCAATGTTTCAGGCCACCAGGTCAACCACCTGAGGCCACATGGCAGCCTGTGCTGGGGGGGGGCAGCATCCCCCCCCCCACTTGGACCTCTCTCCCTAGAGGTAGACTGGACCTTGAGCCCATGTGCTCTTCAGATATAAATAAAGGGACCCAGCATGCATTGGTGCACATCCCTTTCTAATTGGCCAGGGCTGTATAGACATCCATGCACTCTTCTGCCAGGTTTCTACCCACTGTCCAATATACTCCATAGCTATTGGATCAGTGTGAAACTTTCAATACAGCATAAGCAGCACCAGGGCACACTGAGCAGACCTCACTTAACAATCACAACTGACAGCACATAAATTTACCTAGTTGTCATCTTGTTAAGCAGAGAAACCAAAAACGATATACACTCACTCTAGCACCTACCTAGGAGGACGCTACACTAAGAACAAATGACATTTAAATGTTAAGTTATAGATTATGTGACAAACGCGGGTATCAGATCCCTGCCCTCCACACTAACTCATGACAAAGGACCGGCCAATCTCACACCACGCTGTCACTTACGTAACAATGCTACTCTCAGCTGCACTCGGCACAAAGATTTTCCAGCTTGGGGGCCACAATCTCGGTGCCAGCAGTCTGAGAGTGATTGTCACTGGGTTAATGTAATGTAGCAATTAACCCTTTAAACTCCAAACTGTCATCAGATAGCTTTTGGGCTTATCAACCCTACACAATATTATTAAGAACAACTGTGAATTATAAAATAAACATCTACAAACAGATTATTATTTAATGCATTTCATTTTTACTTTAGTGTCAGTTTTTGTTTTGTGTAACGTAGTATATTTCAGTGCATTAGTGCACGTTTAACACAGTATATTTCTGTTCGTTATTGCACGTTGAACGCAGTAAAATTCACTGCGTTATTTGCCATTTAACGCAGTATATTTCAGTGCATTACGTGCCATTTAGCACAGTATATTTCTGTGTGTTTACTGCACGTTTAATGCAGTATATTTCTGTGCGTAAGTGCAGTTTTACTGCAGTATATTGTAGTGTGTCAGTGGAGTGTGTCTGTGTAGTGAGTACTCAGGTTAAAGTGCATCAAAAACCACTTTATGTTGTTGATAAAAGTGCATCCGCGTACATATTTCATCATCTTTATTACATTTTGTTAATAAGCCCCCCCCCCCCCAATCATGTCTGGGAGGCCAACAAGGAGATTGATTACTTGATTAAGATGTTGGTTTTGAGGTTGAGAAAGGAAGGAACATGAGCCTACAGAGAGGGGAGAACACTGGTACATAAATTGGCAGTCATGTTCCCCCAGCCGCAACTTATTGCCAAGTTGTCTTCAGTGACCAATTTTACACCTGTTACTTCTATCCAAAGTCTGTGGAGGAAACACCAGAATTTATCCAAAAAATCTCTAATCTTGTTCCCAGTGCACTACATTGTGGCCTCATCATACAGACTGGCTCCCCAAACCGTTGTTTACAAAATAAAGAAAGCTTGCAGGGAAAATGTCATTTTTTTGGGCTTTACAAATGCAATTATTTCTGCAGCAGCTTCTATACACAGTACAGATTTGCCACTTTACAGATGAAATGAGGGGACCCCCAGATATTATATTGAAAGGAATTTTTAATTTTTATTGTTATTGACATAGAATTTATCTTATACGGTAGTACTCTTCAAGAGAAAGGTTCCTTTTTAGCTTGCATTAAGAGCTTAGGGACAACGTTAACACTTTTCAAAATAAGGATTTAATAATGAAAAGGACATAATTGGTGCAAATAAAATATTTACATAAAAATGTATTTCAAAGAAATAAAAACATAATACCGCAACAGAGAAATAAGGTAGAATTGAAAGGAATTTTTCATTTTTATTGTTATTTCTCATTTTGATGCTTTCACCTTAAGCATCAAAATAATCACTGCTCACTTAAAAATAAAGTTTTTTACAACTTTCTTTCCATTAATACATAACCCCCCAGGGCAGTACCCGGACCCCCATACCCATTGCATGCCCAACTATTTGAATATAAGTCATCAAAATGGGCACTTTTGATTTCAGGCCCCATAGACTTCAATGGGGTTCGTTATTCGGTTCTGAACTTTGGCAATTTTAGAAAGTTCTTGTGCAAACTGAACAGGGGGTCGTTCGGCCTATCCCTACTGAACACATGGGTGCAACAATAATTTGTGGACTTTTTTTGTTGATTTTTTGTGAATAAATGACACTCTAATAATTATTTATAGATTTTAAATACTGTAGATTTTGGTTGTCTTATTAAATACTGGACAAGTGCTGGAGAATTGGATGATGCTGAATGGATCTTGTATCACTGAAACTCTCAGATAGGCTCACACAGGTGTACGGCACCCATAGAGCATACCTCTCCCCTGTTAGAATGGCCAGGTTTGACCCCTCTCGTGATCCTACCTGCCCCAAGTTTCTAATATCCATTGGCACCTTCGGACACCTCATCTGACATTACCCCTGTGTCCGGGGCTTTTGGGCACAGGTGGTTCAGTTCCTTCATGACCAGATGGGCTCCCCAGTGTCGTTGGACCCTAAGATATGCCTCTTAGGGATATTCCCAGATGAGGACATGGATAAATACACAGCCAGTTTTCTTCATGAATCCCTGTTCAGTGCTAGAAACTCATAGCCCATACATGGAACCAGCCGTCCCCTCCTAACCTTGCTGCCTGGATGGCAGACATTAACAATACTCTCCCTTACAAAAAGGTAATCTATATTAATAGGGGTTGTCCACAAAGGTATAACAAAATATGGGCTAGATGGCTTGAAGCCTCGGTTACGTGCACGTCCTAACTGCATTGTAGTACTGATTGTTTTGCTTGTCTTGATCTTGTGCTTCTCTTTCCCGTATATTGCAAATACGTGGGATGCGGATATCTGTTCATGTATTTCCTTGCTTGTCATACGTTCCATATACACCTTGTTTTTCCCTCTATATATTTAGAATGTTACTTTTCAATTTATTTTTATATACTGCTACTTTTTTTCTGTAATGCACATGACTCAATAAACATTTGTTTGAAACAAAAAATACTGGACAAGTGGTCACGGCAATATTTTGAGGTTTTTTTTCTGCAAATAAATTACAATACAATGTTTATTTCTACACTTTCAAATGGATGTTGGGGATCCTGTTAAAATCATTGCCTAGTATACTGTAAAAATAAATAAATACTGAGCAAGTCGACACTTGCTTGGGGACTTTTTTTGGACATAAATGACACTCAAATGATAATTTCTTTATTTAAAATAGATGCTGGGTGTCCTGTTCCCATTGGGGCCTAGTGGAAATTATTAAACACTAGTCACACAGATACAACAATACTTTGAGGGTTTTTTTTTTCAATAAAGTACATTCTAATTTTGATTTTTACATTTAAAAAAATAGATAGTTAGGGATCCTGCTCAAAACAGGAACTAATATAAAAGAGTAAATACTAGGCATGTAGACACAACACTTTGTGTTTCTTTGGGGAATAAATAATACTAATGTTGATTTCTGTATTTAAAACAATGTTAGGTGCATAAATGATTAAATACGGCACACATTGTCATGACAATATTTTGGGGGCTTTAATCTGTGAATAAATGACACTCAAATGTTGATTTATAGATTGTAAAATGGATGTTTGGGATCCAGCTCAAAATAGGACCTAATAAAAATGATGTCATAATGGGAAGGTAGGTAGAACAATACTTTGGAGACTTTTTTCCTTTTTTTTTTCCATAAACATTTTATTGAAGAATAGGCAGGTTTCACAGATAACAGTACAAAAAAAAAAAAAAAAACAGGCAAACGGAACAAGCAGGGCCTGACCCAAAGGAAAGGATTGTGAACAAAGGATAACATCACATTTTACAACAAACACGGCTATACTCTATCATGGTTACGGGGAGATACAGTCAATGCAAAACAAGAGATATCAACGGTAGAGCAGCACGAATGTAGGTTATAGAGTAGGCCGGCAACCTAAACTAAGGAAAAGCAATATAGTCGAACACAGGTGCCACAGAGGCACTAATCAATGGTGAAGATTAGCCAGGTTGGGCGGAGAGTGGGTGTCAAATGCGACCAAGGAGGCGGGGGGATCCCCACTGATCGGTAGGTAGTTTAATGTATAGCCGGCAAGGACAGGAGAAGTACAGGTATAGGAAAGTCATAGAAAGGGAGGAAAACAAAGAAGGAGCAGGTAGGAAATAAGTACGAGAGAAGAGGAAGGGGAAAGGAGGGGTCACGGAGAGGAAGAAAGGGGAAAAAGAAAAAAAAAGGGGGGAGGGGAAATAACGTACTATCCCAGAGTGGCCGGGAGGAAGACGCAGTTAGCGAATGGGGGTGCATGAAGGAGGATCCCCAGGGTCCCCCTGGGGGACTCTGCGTGTTCTGGAGAGGTCATGGAAGACCCAAAGCGTTCTTGTAGGTATCAGTGTCTTTGAAACAGGTCCAGTCGAACCATTGAGCAGAAAACTTAGTGATTTGATTACGTGAAATGCTAATGAGTTTCTCCGATTCCTCAATTCGGTTCAGTCTGGTGAACCATTCTCGGAACGATGGGGCGGATGTCGATCTCCAATGGCACGGCACGCACAATTTAGCGGCATTCAGCATATGACGAGCAAGAATCGTCTTGCGGGCAGAGTGTCCGGTAGGGGTATGATTAAGCAAGAACTGCGGAGGGGAGAAGTGTAGATCACTAGAGGTGACCTCCCGCACGGTTCTATGAACCATTTCCCAAAAGGGTTGAATACCAGTGCAAGACCACCAGATGTGGAGCATGGTGCCGGGAGCAGCTTTACACCTCCAACACACATCAGAAGCTTCAGGTTGGAACCTATGGATTTTGTCTGGCGTTCTATACCAACGGAAAAGGATCTTATACACGTTTTCCTGGGCCGTAACATTGCTAGAAGCCTGGTGAACCGAGCGGCAGATGGATTCCCAGTCGTGGTCCGAGCGGGAGAGTTGTAAGTCCCGGGACCAAGCTTGGATGAAGGACACTGAGGCGGTCGATGAGGCATCGAGCAAATGACCTTAAAGTTCAGAAATCAGGTGGCGTTGGGGAAGAGCTCGCACGCAAATGGCTACGGGGCGCATCAGAGGTCTCGTCCATGCACTGGGAGAGGGTGTAGCTGAGAGGAAATGGCGAATCTGGAAGTACCACCATGGAGACTTTTTTCTGCAAATGAATGTTACTCAAATGTTGATTTAAAGATCATGAAGTGGATGGTTAGGGTCCCGCAACTATTTAAATGCTAGACATGTAGGCACAATATTTTGTTTGCTATACTAATCTGTTCTCTCGCACAGTTTTCCACAGATTTACTAATGCAGCGATGCAGAGCCACTCTTTTTTCAGGATAAATGACACTCAGTGTGGTGGAGTACCCCCCCACCCCCCCTTACATTGGTTGTCAGCTGAGAAGTGCCACCATATGTTGGTATTCAATGGCAAAGTGTCCCCTTACATTGGTTGTTAGTAGCACAGAGCCCCCTCAATTGGTTGTAGGTTGTGAAGTTCCCCCTTACGCTGGTATCCAGTGGTGAAGTACCCCCTCAAATTTGTGGTAGGCGGTGATGCCCCCCCTTGTATTGGTAGTCAGTGTGAAGTGCCCCCTTTCATTGGGGATCAGTGGTGAAATGCCCCCTTAGGTTTCATGTACACTAGCCTATCCTGACCCCGAGCGAGGGAAAATGCAAAACGCTGCAAAAACCCAAAACGCCAGCGGTCAAAACATTCCTATCCTGAACATGATTCTTCTACATTCAGGAGAGTTTAACCTCACCTAAACATGCCAGCTCCTAAACTCTGCTAAAAGCCTATGTCTTTATGCACACATAGGCTTTTATGGAGTAGAGTTTAGGAGTTTTGGCAAAAAAACACCAAAAGTTTGAGTTTAGGAGCTGCCAGTGTACATGAAGCCTTACATTGGCAGTCAGTCGTAAAGTACCCCTACATTGGTGGTCAGCGGTGAATGCCACCTGACATCAGTAGTCAGTGGTGCCCCTTACATTCATAGTAAGTGGTAAAGTGCTCACCCGCATTGGTGGTGAGTGGTGAAGTCCCCCCTTACATTGATAGTAAGTTATGAAGTGCTCACTTACATTGGTGGTTAGTGGTGAAATTCCCTCTTATATTGCTAGTCAATGGGGAAGTGCCGCTCATTATTTGTAGGTGTTCATGTGTCCCTTCACATTGGTGGTCAGTGGTGAAGTTCCCTCTTACATTGGTTGTACGTGCTATAGCTCCCCTGGGAAGAAGACATACAGATACAAATATGATTTGTGTCAGTAGCTGCTTACCTATGAGGGAGAGCAGACACTGTAGCATAGTTCCAACATTGCAGGCTCTGCTGAATTACATTAGTGCTCAAACTATCCAGGTGGTGATAGTAATCCGCCTAACAGCACATGCATACTACCCCTGCTCTCACTTCACTGGCTACATGCTTGTTCTGGATGCAAAACAAAAAGAAAAAGGAAATATAATTATACATGACCTGAAATATTAATAAAAACTGTAAAAATGAAGTACATCACCTTAGATGAGCAGAGGGTTATCGAAGCATTTTTAATAATGAATGGTGGATTATAAAGAGTTATGCTGATTTATTACCAAGGAAGAGATGGTTCATTTAATGAAAGATGTTTGTTCTCCAGGATTACTCCTGGAATAAGGACTTTCCTTCACACTTATGACACATTTCTGAGCTTGATTTATAAATGGAAAATTTCCATGAGCAAATCTTCTAGTGACAGCTCTGGATAAATAAGAGGGCAGCTTAAATGTCAAATGTACAGCAGTGGAATGTGTCTTCGGCCAAAAGTCAGAAGGCGTTAGGACAGTCAGTGTTTCAATAAAGCTTCATGTTTCAGCACGTAAAAATAGTCTGTAGTGCAATGTCTAGAAAATTAAAATGTTACGAATGAATCGCTCCGTAACCAAACTTAAAATACAAACATTATCACCCGTATTTATTATGAGCATGCAACAGCCTAACAATGAAATTCTCTTATTTGTTCCCCTGTATTTTCTTTTAAATATACCATTAAAAACATTTTCTTAGTCCTTTTTAAAAATACTTTTTGACCAAGTTGAAATTCAGAACAGTCCTGCGTACATCTGTGTGTGTTATCTGTAGGAGTCTAATAAGCCCTCCTAAAGCCTTGTACACACTAGTAGTTTTTTTCGTTCAACCCAACAGGGCTGAATGAAAAAAAATGGACAACACAGGTCGGAGCCGCTGTACTAACTATCCAACGTTAGTACACCGATTTATCCTGCTGTTCTATTGTGTTCTGACCCTACCTATTTTGTCTTGACATGAATTTAAGAATGGCTTTAATAATCAGCCAATATGTAACTACAGAAAGGTTTGCTCTTCTTTTGTCCCTATTGCAGTTAGAAGTTTTAGCTTATTGTAGCTCCCAGGCTTAGTGCAGGAATGCGTGGTGGCTGTCATTGACAACCAAATACCAAGCAAACCAAAAAGCGCTTATCAGGAGCACTTGCGCTCCTGCTACATCTTAGCTGGTGGTTCCAGCA
This sequence comes from Pelophylax lessonae, assembly GCF_965119305.1. Lineage (NCBI taxonomy): Eukaryota > Metazoa > Chordata > Amphibia > Anura > Ranidae > Pelophylax > Pelophylax lessonae. Next base: position 494,317,124 of record NC_138772.1, on the reverse strand, counting down.
TCTTGGTTTTGGCTGTGGCATTCTCCTTGTCTGTATGTCCACCTACAGGGTGATTGATTGTAGCCAGACTCTGGATGGAGACTCAACCCGATTAAGGCTAGCCAAGCTTGCAGTGTTGTGCTTGTGATAGAGTGTGTAAATACCCGATCAAGCTGCCTGTTTGTCTGCCTTGCTCTGCTAGATTGGATTTCCCTGTGTATGACCTCGGATTGGATAATAATTATTCTCTGAACCTTATCTGCCTTTTATCTGTACTGCCATTGAACAACTCTGCCTGTCTGCCAACCACAAGTACCTGTTTGCTTTTCTTAGTTTGTGCCTGCCCTGGAGTGGTAGCCAGGCACTATAGCATTGTGTATATGTCCTAGAGGTAACCGAGTATCGGTAGGCCTGCTTGCCTTATGGGAAAGGGGCTGCTATAGATGAAGAATGCAGTAACCATCTATAGTGTCTGACCACCTGCATTATGGGTAAGCATTACATCGCTTTTCTGACTGATTTTCAGCCGATAAATAGCTACATTGTGAATTTCCTAAGCCCAGTTTAACAGCAATAGGGTTCCAGGCGCATTTATCTCTGGATGGAAGAAAGATGGGTGCAAAAGACACTTTAAAGTTAAACCTGTACAAGTTTTTGGCATTAGCACATAGATAATAATAGGAAGAAAGGTGGAGAGAGTACAGGATACCTGCTGGTTTTCTATATACAGCACAATCTCTGGTCTTTTGCACTTCTTTCTAAACTTTCTGGGTCCCTATCTAACAGGGCTATGCTGGCTGGACACTTATACTGCATGGTGGCTTTCATTGACAACCAAATACCAATCAAACCAAAAAGCACTTGTCAGGAGCACTTGCGCTCCTGTTATGTCTTTAGCATCCTGGTTTTGGCTGTGGCATTCTCCTTGTCTGTATGTCCACCTGCAGGGGGATTGATTGTAGCCAGACTCTGGGTGGAGACCCAACCTGATTTAAGCTAGCCAAGCTTGCAGTGTTATGCTTGTGATAGAGTCTGTAAATACCCAATCAAGCTGCCTGTTTGTCTGCCTTGCTCTACTAGGATTTCCCTGTTTATGACCTTGGATCGGATATCAACTATTCTCTGAACCTTATCTGCCTTTTTACCTGGGCTGTCATTGAACCACTCTACCTGTCTGCCAACAACAAGTACCTGTTTGCTTTGCTTAGTTCGCACCTGCCCTGGGTGCAAAGACACTTTAAAGTTAAACCTTTACAGGTTTTTGGCATTAGCACATAGAGAATAATAGGAAGAAGAGTGGAGGGAGTATAGGATACCTGCTGGTTTTCTACATAAAGCACAATCTCTGGTCTTTTGCACATCTTTCTAGACTTTCTGGATCCCTCTCTAACAGGGCTATGCTGGCTGGACACTTAAACATACTGTATGTTCCACCCTCCTAGATAGGTGCCAGGATTAGGTAAATTTAGTTCTTGCTCACTGTGTCCAGCGGAGCTGCAGTTTATTAGGCAAAATTTGTTTTTGTTCACTGTAATCAATGTGGCTGTGTTGATTATTCAAGTCTGTTTTGAGTCTAGATTTCATTAATCTAGTCAGTGTTTCACTTGCTGCCGGTTTGATTGCTCTCTCTGCTTTCCAGAGAACTGGAGCAAGGCAAGGCAAATGGGCAGTATGAATTTTTATACAGCCCTGGCAAATCTCTGGGAGGGTGGCCCAGACGGTTGCTTTGAGTCTGTACAAATACCCTAAGACAATGATCTTCCAGGTCTTTTTGGAAGGAGATCACAGTCTAAGGGGGGGTTGCTTGCCTTGTGGGGTGCCGAGGCATCAGGTTGACGACCTGAGGACCTGCTTTGCTGGAAACTGCAGAAAGCGGACTGAGGGGCTGTCATCTGAGGATCTAGTTTGGTATCACAGGGAGAAGTTGTTGCATAGAAGTTGGAAGGAGGCAACCAACTTTCCAAGGACATTTGTGAGTATAGACTAAAGAGAAAAATCTTAGAGACTTGGAGCTAAGGCCACCTCTGGTAGGTCAGAGTCAGCTGTGTGTGTAAAGGGGGACATAGTGTCAAGTGTCCTGAGGAGCTTAGTCTATTTATTCCCTGTGAAAGGACTTTGCTTGAACTGTTTACCAGAGGAAGACTATAGTTCTCAAGTTTGCTACAGGTTTATAGATCTACCAAAAATAAGTGTCCTCCCATTTGTACATAGTTTTTGGAGTATCCCACTCGATTCACTAACCCTACCCAAATCTCCCAAAAATAAAAACAAAGACAGTTTATTGAAGCAAAGAGTGACTGTGACTGTGTGCCTGGTTGTTTGGTCTCTGTGGGGAAAAGTAACCCTGGGCATCTTTCTAGCGGCTCCTACAGGGGGAGTACTAAACATAAGACATGGCTCTTTAGCAATTGAGGTTCAAGTGGTATCTCAATCTTTATGTTCCAGGGCAGGACAGTATTAAAGGTTTCTATGTCTACTTTCCAGTCAACCAGTCACTCAACACTTCTTCTGCAGGGACTCTAGGCCAGAATAGGACATCATTGCAAAAACACCTTCAGGGTTTCATCTTAAGAGGGGAGATTCCTGCAGCACTACAATCCCTGGGCACATAGCCTGGGAGAAATTTCTCACGGAGGCACCTTCATTAGGCAGGGGACCAAGAGGAAAGGCCATGTGCTAGGAAAAGCCTCCGATATTTAATAACTTCTCAACCAGTTCACCAGGTCCCTCCAAACCTACTAACTGGCTGAGTCATTACACCTCCAAAATACAGAATGCCACCATCATGAACATAACAGGGTAGCTACGTGCTTGCTTCTCCCTTGTTTCAAGGATAAAAGCCCACATGCCTGGTGGTAGGCTGGTTCATTTTAGAAGGTGTAAAAACATATTTTTTTAATTTTTTCAGTTAAAAAAAAAATAACACTTATCTCTCCTAGTGCTGAAATTGTTTATAAAACACAGTTTCAGCACATTATTTAAAAAGATTCCCCCAAACATTCCCTCCAAAATACGACTAGAAAAAGGAATAACCTCTACTGTACTACTAACATTCAGACCACATTGGTAACATTTGCTTGCCAATCATGTTAAATATCAAAACAAATATTTGGGTCAAATGTTCACTAGGCAAATATTTGATACATACACCCCTTCTGCTTCTTTTTTTTTAAAGCATTGTACATCCACAAATGTATTTTCTGTTTTTATGTTATTGTATGATGCACACCTTACAAATAGTTTGTAAAGCTAGCAAAATGTAAAAGATGTTCTATGCCCATATAAAAGCAGAGGGCTACAGGTTGAGTGTTTTATACGGAGACGTCTAATCTGGCTTCATACCATGCATAGTGATAAATACATATGTATTCACCTCCTTAATAAAAAGGATGAGCTATTGTCATGTCGTCATTTATATTACCAGCAGTAGGTCTGAGTCACAGATAGTTGAGGCTGACGGCAGCATAAAGGATATTTTAAGCCACCAGTGTCAGTTTAGTGAGCGGTTCTGCAAGGTTGACATGCCAGAATAAATAGAAGCCTGCTAAGACTTACTAGAAAATTATAGTGATTTCTATTTAAGAAAAAAATTATTATCTTAGGACCAGTATGTCTGAATTACAACTTTCCTTACATAAAAGAGCAAAAAATAATAAAGTATATTTAAAAAAGAAAAAAAAAACAAATAAAGGGTTAAAAATGTAGAGGGGTATGTAGAATAAAAGAGCGGAACATATAAAATCAACTGGCTTTATCTAGAGAGTTATTTTAAAGGATAATTTCACCTTTTATGGGGGCTTGGTCAGGATGTGAGTACGGCTAGTTGGACCCTCTGCCTCAAAGATCCTCCCCTGCCATCTTGCTGCTGCCCGCAGCATCCCTTCCTTCTACCTCACAGGCCATAAGGATGGATTCTTCCGTTGGCAGCAGCTGCTCTAAGCTCAGACCCCTCTATGCCTCATCCAGCTTTAGAGGAGGCATAGGGGGGCTATACTGGAGGCTATAGACGCCTGTAAAGCTGCACTGATGGTCTGCATCGGTCATGATCTTGACAAAATAGGAGGCAGATTGTCCACTATGGAGGATAGCATCTCTGAAGTAGAAAACGCCACTACCTCTCTGACTGAGCTCCAGGACCTGGTAAGAGCGCTACACAACCAGGCTGATGAGGCGGAGGATAGGCAGCACAGGAATAATGTGCAGGTATAAGGTCTTCCTGAGTGAACAGGAGGTGCTAAGAAGAGCAATTCTTCAAAGAACTGCTGGCTCTGGATGCCTTTCCCCCAACATTTCACTGTGTCCCCACAAGTAATCACCCCAACCCCCCCCCCCCTTTGCTCCTCCTCTGCCTTTCCTAGTGCGATTCTTGAACTAGGGGCTGTGCTGCTTCGAGGTGATGTTTCAGATGCCTTTCTACCCAATACTTATTTTGCTTCTTGCAGGAGCTGGCTATGCTTTACCCTATTAAGAGGTACAGTTATAGACTGTGTTTATTAAGTTACCTCTGTCACTATGGGATATCCATCCACTTATGATTCCATCCTTTTCAGAGGCTAGAGTTGCACTGGGGTGCAGGTGCATTGTCGCACTTTTCTTATGGAGTCTCTCCGAGAGGTTCAACGCATCAAGGACAGTCGGACTATCGTGCACAACGGTTGTGCTCCCTTGTGCTGGGTGAGTTATGGGCATAAGCTGCATACTGGAACTTTTTTTTTAATTTTTTTTTGGTATAACAGCAAGCATGGCTAGTTATAGAAAAGAATAGCCATTGCTATAGGAATGGACTTTCTCGGCACAGCTATGTATTTGCTGTGCCGAGAAAGTCCATTCCTATAGCAATGGCTATTCTTTTCTATAATTGATTAATTCGGACATGGCACATATACCTAAGAGTGTCCACAGAGGCCATCTTGTGGAGACACTCCTTTATTATATTTAAGCATGGCTAGTTGTTTTTTTCAGGTCTCCCTTTCATTGTTACATTGGTTTCCACAATCCCAATAATGTTGCTAATACTGCCTCTGAAAATTGGTCCACTGCAGATTGCTTTTTAGAGCGCACTAGGCACTCCCACCTGTCTGAATGAGCCCTAAAGAAGAACGTGTAACACAACCAGCAATAAAAATTCAACAGGGGTTCTAAAAAAAATGTCTGGAGTTCCAATTAAAAGCTAAACTCTGGGAGAAGCAAATCTTCTCTAAATACAAGAGTCATGTGTATTCTTGAATCTTGGAATGCTTTGTGTATTTCTTCCAGATCTGCACAGTAATCCAATGTAAAACTTTACCTCTGTGCAGGAGCTCTCTATAATAAAGACCGGTCACTGTTGCTCTCTCTCCTTGTGCAGGGGGACTGGTCTTGTCTCCGCCCCCTCCTGTAGATTTCTGCAGACAGCCTGTATTGGGTGGACCCGTTGGGTCCCTACCTCAGCTCTGCTCTCTGCACAAGCTCTATGGAGCACAGTGATGTTGCCATCTCTACTTTTTCATGGTTAAAACATGCTGCCTATGATTATGATGGCTTCCTGGCGAGATTGCTCAGGTGGGTTAGGACAACAATCTGAACACGCCTAAGCCCATCCCTACTCTCCAACAGAAACGAACGCTAAGTTAACCTTTAGAAACATGTTACATGTTACCCTCATATTTAGGGTACCCTCCCTGTAACAACGTGTTGGGGTTTCTCTCCCCTGCAGTCACTGTCACATTTAAAATCAGATAATCATTCATTTAGAGAGACCTGTGAATAAATAAACTACACTTTCCATCTGCCAACGTGGCAGATAGACTTGTAGTTCTCAATGGACTATGATTGCAGTATTCAGTGCACTCGTAGTCCATTAACACTTCCTCTAACTTTTTAACTGAAAGCCTGTACAAACAGAAAGCTGGAGGAACGGTGTGCAGGAGCCTTACATTGTACCCCTGATCCACTGATCCACTTTGCAGGCTCTTGTGGAAAAAAAATAAAATAAATGCCCATTTTGTTTCATGCAAAAATGTGTGCATTTATGTGCATAGAAACCAATCAGCTTTGAGGATTCATTGCTAAAGCCTAATTGAACAAGCTGAAGTTAGAAGCTGATTGGCTTCCATGCAAAGCTGCACCAGATTGTAAATGCATTAGCTTTAGCAAATCTCCCCCATTGTCTGTAAACCTTGCAGAGTCATTATTTAATCCCAGTACTAACCAATCTAAGTCTTTGGGAGAGTATTAAATATGGGTATTGGTCCTTTAGGTTTCGATGGGGAATACTTCAGCCTCCTTAAAAAAAATATAAAAATGGTCACCATTTTGTCACTATTAATGTGCTGGTTGACAAGGTTCTATTTGGTCACATAGAGTGTCATCTTCTCCTTATAAACCATTAGATAGTGTCTAGTTTCATTACAGAGAGCACTGTACATTCTCCTAAAGGATTTGCAGAACACGGTGAGTGATTTGCTGTATATGGAAAACATTAATTTTATGGAATACTATCACTTAAATTTTAGCCATTGATTCATTTGCCAAACAGAAATTTGGAGGAACCATTATCAACACCTTAGTTTTTCTTGCTGCCTAAAGCTTAGAACTGATTGGTCACTATAAATATCTGCCTTTTCATGACCTAAATAATGCTCTAAGTTAGGAGTACGCCTATTCGGTGTAATTCTAAAAATACTCCATCACCTGAACTACTAGAATCCTTAGCATACTAAAAGCAGGGCCGGATTAAGAGCATCATGGGCTTGGTGCTGAGGATTTTGAAGGGCCTTAAGGGCCGTGCCTTGGCATGCACCCAGAGGAGGAAGGGTGCAGCTATGCATGCCTAATTCAACATGGGATGCTGTCTCTGAAGCCCATAAACACATCCAGGCATCGGCAACTGTCCCTCCTTGTCCGGCCTTCGTGCTGTGTGGGGAGGTTCTGAGGGAGCTGCCTGGGGAAGCGAGCATAGAAGCCAGACTTCTGTGTTTACAAGTGACAGAAGAGCGGTAACAGTGAATATGGCCAACCCGGGGCCTATATTAAGGTAGGGGCCTGGAGCTGCAGCTCCAATAGCCCCTATGTTAATCTGGCCCTGACTAAAAGGGCGCTAAAACTGCCTATTATATTTGCCCCCCCCCCTCATTTTAAATAGCTACATTAAAGTGCTTTAAAGGTCTATTCAAGTATATTGCTGCTGTGCCATGTGATACACTTTTAAAGCTTTCATGGTGATATAGTTTAGAGAGGAAGTAAACCCTCCTCTGCAAGTTGTACCTATAGGTAAGCCTATGATAAGGCTTACCTATAGGTACTGTAAATATCTCCTAAACATGTACCGTTTAGGAGATATTTACCTTACATGCAGCCAGTGACGTCACTGGCGCATGCGCTCTGAAGGAACGGCCGCTCGTGCCGTTCCTTCAGAGCCCTGTGCCGTGACCGTCGGCTCCCGCGCGCGCGGGAGTGACGTCACCGCGGCTCCGGCCAATCAGATAGCTGGATGCCGCGATCCCGGAAGACGGGCGACTGAACATGTCGCCTGTCATAGAGGTAAGCGGGCGGCACGGCGGGGGCTCGTTCTAAGGTAAGTATTTCATAATGAGCTAGTATGCGATGCATACTAGCTCATTATGTGTTTCTCCTTCAGGGTGAAAAAAAAAATTGGGTTTACAACCTCTTTAACCACTTAAGCCCCGGAAGATTTTACCCCCTTCCTGACCAGGGGGTATTTTGCGATTCGGCACTGATTGACTTTAACGGACAATTGCGCGGTCGTGCGACGCTGTACCTAAACAAATTTGACGTCCTTTTTTCCCCCACAAACAGAGCTTTCTTTAGGTGGTATTTGATCACCTGTGCGATTTTTTAATCATGCGCTATAAACAAAAAAAGAGCGACAATTTTGCAAAAATAACAATATTTTTCACATTTTTTTATAAGAAATTCCCCCCAAAAAAACGTAAAAATCTAAATTTTTTAAAATTTTTGGCCAATTTGTTTTCTGCTACCTATGTTTGGTAAAAAAAATCGCAAAAAGCGTATTTTGATTGGTTTGCGCAAAAGTTATTGCGTTTACTAACCAATGGAAAGATTTTTGTCATTTTTGTTGGTTTATTTAACGCGTAATGGCGGCGATCTGCGATTGTTTTTGCGGGACTGCGACATTGGGGTGGACAGATCGGACCCTTGACTGACATTTTTTACGCTTTTGGGGTTACCAGGGACATTACTACAGTAATCAGTGCTATACATATGCACTGTTACTGTAAAAATGACACTGGGAGGGAAGGGGTTAACTTTATTGGAGACGGAGAGGCTAAGTGTGTCCCTAGGGGCGTGTTTCTAACTGTCATTGGATGTGGCTAGTGGTGTAATAGCACAGATCAACGGTCCTACATAGCAGGACCGAGTGATCTGTGCTTTTACACAGGGGAGAGTGACAGGCGGCTGTGTTTACATTAGCCGCCTGCCTTTCTCCCTCTCTACCCGACGATCGCGAGTGACCGGCGGACATTGGGTCCACCGGTCACACGCGCCGGCTTCGTCGGGTACGAGCGGGGGCGGGAGCGCGCCTACGGCGGCACACGCTCACCCCTTATTCGCTCCCAGGCTAGTGACGTACCGGTACATCACTTTGCCTGGGAGGGGCTGACCGCCGCCGTATATAGTCGGGCGGCGGTCGGCAAGTGGTTAAGGAAACTAAAGGCACAACTTTATTTTTCTTTAATTAGATTGAGTGGAGGTGAATTAGAACACCTGTCAGGTTTTCCCAGTTGTCTGTGCCCCATAGGAGAGATTCATCCATGCTATTTCTCTTGTTTACTGTTATCACCGATAGTGAAAGAAAAGCCCACATTTTGTGTTGTCACCAGAACTGAAATAGAGGGGAAATCTTCCAAAGGGGACACTAGTTCCGGTGACCTAGGTGACAACCCGAGATTCTCTAACTTTGGAGGGGTTTCCTGTCACTTCCTGTTTCAGCGATGAGACATGAAGTGAAGGAAAATCTCCCCAAAGGGACAAAGATGACCAAAAAAAAAAGGGAGTTAGAACTCTCCCTTACTCTAATGCTGCCCATTGAGGGCACAGTGTGCATGCACTGGTGACGTCACTGGCTGCTAATATATTAAATATCTCCTAAGCGGTGCACGTTTAAGAGATATTTACTGTGCCTACAGGTAAGCCTTATTTTAGGCTTACCTGTAGGTACAAGTAAACAATAGAGACTTTACAAGCACTTTAAGGCATGTGGTACCTTTACAACTAACCAGTCCATACATGCGGTTATATGGGAACATTTGGTCATTAAAGAAGTAGTAAACCGCACAAAAAAAAAATTCAAACAAAATAGTGTCCTGCAAGATAATAGCGTAATGTGCTAGTATGCATCGCAGCACATTATGAAAAACTTACTTTAGAACAAGGCCCTTCAGCAGCACGCTGTCACCGTTGAAGAGGCTTCCATCTTCACCTGGTCTTCCTTCCAGGTTCGGTGGCTTCGGCTGTTTGACTGGCCAAGCCACAATGATGTTATGCATGTGGGAGTCATGGCCGCGGCACAGCTTTCTCAATGGACGATTGGCTATGCATTGAGAGTGCAAAGCGCATGCACCGGTGATGTCACTGGCTACATCTTTAGTAAATATCTCCTATATGGTGCATGTTTAGGAGGTATTTACTGTACCTACAAGTAAGCCTTATTTTAGGCTTACCTGTAGGTGCATGTAAACCATGGGGACATCACAACCCCTTTACCACTTAGAGTCCGCCCTATAGCAGTTTTACTGTATATACACGGGATCTGACACTTCCAGGTGGGGGGCACACATGCACACACCCGGCGGCTTAATCCCGCTGTGATCACACACAGCAGAAGCCAATCGGCGCGTGTGCGGTGCCCGATGTCCTGTGGCCCCCGCTGATTGTCAGGCAGAGAGACAGAACTGGAGAAAGGGAAGGGGTTAATATTTCTTGCTCCCTTCCCTAATAATGTTCGTGGGCCTTTTGGGATGCAGCCTTCATTCCCATGACAGATAAAAGGAAAGAGGTCTGGGTCCCAGGAGTGCAGAGCAGGCAAGAGAACGAGAACTTGCTCGGGCCTGTGGTCTACCTTCGGAGCCCCCACTTATCGAAATTCCCATTACCATGGACACCTCTACTCCTCGAGAATCTCCAACAAGACAACCCTGTACTGTCCATCAATTTATCTGGCTACTCCCCCCTGAGCCCAGGCGCAGCCACCGCGCCTCTGTGTACAATGCATGCCATTACAAATAGAGTACTAGTACCCAATCAGGCTTTGAGAAAGGAGCTGTGGGCAGCTCTGAAACGTGTTAGCCACATCACTGTCTTGCTCCAGGTACTGATGTCACTCCTATGCATTAGTGCTCTGCGTTCCACAGCCCTGGGAGGCACCTGGCACCCGGAAACATGGCAGTCTCTGACAGTCCCTCACCCGAGTGGAGCAGCGTATCCTTGGGACCCCACGCATCCTGTTAGTTATGCTGCACTTAGAGTGACACTCTGTGTTTCTTTTTGACCCAAAAGGACTTTACCTGTGCAGGTACGTTGGGGCAGCCACAACTAGAGGTAGGTAGGGAAAAGGCATTTATTCATGTTATACATGTTCTGCTGAATATTCAGTAAAAGTTGTTCAACTGCTTTTTAGCCTGGTCTGAAGTTATCTAAAAGGGGTGCATGTTGGGTCTTGGCATATTCCTAAGGAATCTGGGTCTGAAATAGCACTATGGGGTGTAGTGTAACACCACCACAAAAGTTAACTTGCAAGGCAAAGAAGAGGAGGTAGTTGCCATGGGTATCCAAAAGGAAGAACAGCTGTGGCAAGTAGATGTTTGGCAAGGTACCCGGTAGGGTGACAGGTCCTCCGGCAGTGACAGGGTTGGTGCCCTGACTCCCTCCCTAGATGTTTGTCCTCTCTGGTCACTGGGAGCAGACTAGCATTACAGAAATCTAAGGCCTGATCTCTAGGTACAGGGAAGGAAAGAGTTATTAAGCATGCATGGGGTCTGCTATATGCTCGGCAGGTCTCAGTTCTGTTACTGGGAGTGAGGTAACAGAGGTACACTGGACTGGTGGAGTGGGCGAAGGCTCAGCACATCCTTCCTAATGCAAAAAATACATCAGTTACAAGTGTGTAGTTACTTGGGATGGAACATTTTACGGAGGAACTCTGAACACTATCACTGCACACAAGTGGCTCATCTCTAAGTCGGGGACCTTACTATTTGATTCTTTACATGACAGCAGCCCCTGCCTGGTCCTAGGCATTGGCGAGCATGCCCTCAGGTGAGGCGATACCCCACGTTCAAGAGCGAAGTAGACCCCTCCATCACACTTCTTTGAACTCCCTCTAGAGTTACTAATATTAAGTGCCACACATCTATTATACAGCATTGTACTTGGAGTGTTGGTTATAGGTGCATTTTACACCTAATAATTGTAGGTGATTTGTGAGGGGGCTGGATAGTGTAAGTGGACCTTGCATTCCTGAACAGCCCAATTTAACTGCAGCTTCTGCATTGGTCGGGTGACATCATAAACTTTCTGGTGAGATCCCGTCTATGCTAAGTATTCAAAATCTCATTAGGCTACACTTCCAACGAATTGCAGGAGCATCTCCTCATCCTTCGTAGGATTTTGCCAGTGCTGATGGTGGCTCCTGGGATGTAAGATAAGTATTTTTTTTTCCAACTTTTTTTTCACAGGTGCTTTTTCTTCCATTTTAAAACAGTGATCTGAGATAGGAGAGGGCATTTAAGGACAAAATACCTAAATTACCAACATTTTAAATGTACAACTTTCCTTTCAATATTTTCATACCTGACGATCCTGTCGATTTCATTTGGCTTCAATATCATTCATTTACAGCTACTAAGCATTAAAGTCAGATACAGCCAAACAGTTAGCATTTTCAGTAGATTGGCATTGGTACAGTGCCTTGAAAAAGTATTTATACCCCTTGAAATTTTCCACACTTTGTCATTGTACAACCAAAACTGTACAGTGAATGTATTTTATTGGGATTTTATGTGATAGACTATCACAAAGTGGCACATAATTGTGAAGTGGAGGGAAAATGATAAATCATTTTTACATTTTTTTACAAATAAATATCTGAAAAGTGTGGCGTGCATTTGTGTTCAGCCCCCTATACTCTGATACCCTTAACTCAAATCTAGTGGAACCAATTGCTTTCAGAAGTTACCTAATTAGTAAATAGAGTCTACCTGTGTGTAATTTAAACTCAGTATAAATATAGCTATTCTGCGAAGCCCTCAGAAGTTTGTTAGAGAACCTTAGTGAACAAACAGCATGATGAAGGCCAAGGAGAACACCAGACAGGTCGGGAATAAAGTTGTGGAGAAGTTTAAAGCAGGGTTAGGTTATAAAAAAATATCCTAAGCCTTGGACATCTCCCAGAGCACTGCTCAATACATTATCCGAAAATGGAAAGAGTATGGCACAACTGCAAACCTACCAAGACATGGTCGTCCACCTAAACTGACAGGCTGGGCAAGGAGAGCATTAATCAGAGAAGCAGCCAAGAGGCCCATGGTAACTCTGGAGAAGCTGCAGAGATCCACAGCTCAGGTGGGAGAATCTGTCCACAGCACAACTATTAGTCATGCACTCCACAAATCTGGCCTTTATGGAAGAGTGGCAAGAAGAAAGCCATTGTTGAAAGAAAGCCATAAGAAGTCCTGTGTATATTTTGCGAGAAGCCATGTACGGGGCACAGCAAACATGTGAAGAAGGTGCTCTGGTCAGAGGAGACCAAAATTGAATTTTTTGGCCCCAAAGCAAAATGCTATGTGTGGCAGAAAACTAACACTGCACCTCACCCTGTACACACCATCCCCACTGTGAAACAAGGTAGTGTCAGCATCATGTTGTGGGGATGCTTTTCTTCAGCAGGGACAGGGAAGATGGTCAGAGTTGATGGGAAGATGGATGGAGCCAAATACAGGACAATCTTAGAAGAAAACCTGTTAGAGTCTGCAAAAGACTTGAGACTGGGGTGGAGGTTCACTTTCCAGCAGGTAAACGACCCTAAACATACAGCCAGAGCTACAATGGAAGGGTTTAGATCAAAGAATATTCATGTGTTAGAATGGCCCAGTCAAATTCCAAACCTAAATGCAATTAAGAATCTGTGGCAAGACTTGAAAATTGCAGTTCAAAGACGCTCGCTATCTAATCTGACAGAGCTTGAGCTATTTTGCAAAGAAGTATGGACAAAAATGTCACTCTCTAGATGTGCAAAGCTGGTAGAGAAATACCCAAAAAGACTTGCAACTGTAATTGCAGGGAAAGTTGGTTCTACTAAGTATTGACGCAGGAGGGCTGAATACAAATGCATGCCACACTTTTCAGATATTTATTTGTAAAAAATGTTGAAAACCATTTATCATTTCCTTTCCGCTTCACAATTATGTGCCACTTTGTGTTGGTGTATCACATAAAATCCCAATAAAATGTCAAGGGGTATGAAGACTTTTTCAAGGCACTGTATTCTCCTATTTCTGAAGTTTCCTTTAAACAGGGTCTATAGAGTGTTAGCTTACTGTCCAGGGCGATTCATTGCATATTATTCTACTGATTATTCATAAATTCCTTAGCTTCTGTTATTGCAATATTAAGAATTAGAGTATTCAGTCCCCATGGGCATTATCTAGTGTTTAATTATGACAGTCTCTCCCCAGCATATAGGCATTTAAATCATTTTTATAATTACTATGGATATTACTTCTGGAGTTTATTCCAATGCAGGGAAAGTTCAAGATGAGATTTAGCAGAAGTTTTAAAGTTGGAAGTGGCAAATGTATAAATGGTGAGTTTTTATAATACTACACCATAATAATTTATGTAAACTTTTCCATACCGGTGTAGTCAGGATGTCAGGGAAGGTTTACTGTTAATGCAGCTAACCTGGTGTCTATTAATCTCATTAGAGGGCAACGCAACCAGCCATTCCTCAGTCTAAAATTGCTAACAGCACAAATACGTTGCACTTAGCCACACATTCAAGGTGTAGGACATTTCATGGATACCTCCCAACCATGCCTGCATGTCCCTGGATTTCTAAAAAATCCCAGCATTCCATGGATCAAGACTGTGGCCTGCACTCCTTCTGAATTTCACTGTATATCATGTAGGCCACCACTGCACCTATTCAGTAAACTGCAGTGGCGGCTGGTGCACCATGGGCTAGGGGTGGCGGCAGACCGACCGCACCGCACCCCCCCCCGGACCACACCAGGCCGCACACCATCCCACCCCCCCCGGACCACAGTGAGACAGGAGACAGGAGAGGACAGGCAGGGCAGGACCCCCCCCCCCCGCTCACTCACCCTGCCTGGATGCAGCAGCAGGCGTTGGCCGCTTCTTCCTCCTGCCTTCTGCATCTCCTCCCTCCTCCTCCATGCCCAATGGCATGGCTTCGCCTTTCGACCAATCAGGAAACAGGTCTTAAAACCCACTTCTGATTGGCCAGGAGGAGGGTCCGTGTGACAATAGTGAATTTTCATTCGCTATTGTCACACAACTGGGTGGGCTCGGGGCGCACTGCTCTGCGCCCCGAGCCCACCCTTTTTTTTAGCCTGTGAGAGCCTCTGGCTCTAATCACATGGTTAAAAAAAAAAAGCCCCATTGAACTCCATGTGTCCGGCGCCCTGCATGTAGATTAGGGGGCCGGACGCATGGATAGAGGGAGCAGCTCCCCTGCGCCCCATATGACCAGCTGCCACTGGTAAACTGCAAGCTACAGTCGATGACCTATCCTGCTACAGTGCCAGTGGACAATCTGACATTTTACATTTGAATGGCAAGGCTTTCAGCATTGCACTACTGAAGTTTCCATGTACATTCTGGGCCTGGAATCCAAGATACAAAGGAGCTGATCTAAAGAAAAGTGCAGGCACTTGTAGGAACCATTTCTGCCTGCTCTTTACCTATATTTTTCCAATATGGACTTTAGTTGACCTAACAGGTTTACACAAAATAGAAAGATAGTGCTGGACCCATAGGTTTATTTTGCTGTTATTGGTATCTTAAGGTATTAATGATGGTTGGTGTAAATGATCTGGTTCCTGGGCAGGCGGCTTCTACACCCCACAGAATCTCCACAGTCTCCTTGGCTTGTAATGTAAGAAGGGTTGAAATGTAAATGCCACACCACTGCTAAGAGGTCCAGATACTTTATTCCATTAAAGGTCAGGGTACAATTCAAGAAATAGCCAAGCATAAAATTGTGTATAAAAAAAAAATGTATTCACTTCATTCATTTTCAAAAAAATTGTAACAAAAAATTACAACCTCAAAAAACTCGCCATGCCTCTTACTCAATGCCTCAGACTGTCTATTTTCCAAAATTGGGTCATTTGGGGGGAATTTGTACTGCCCTAGCCTTTTAAGGGCCCTAAGAAATGGGATGAGCCATCAGTACATTGGAATTTATTACATTTCAAATATATATATCATAGTTTGTAGATGCCACAATTTTCACACAAACCAATTAGTATACACGTATTGGGATTATTTTTTTTTACCAAAGACATGTAGCAAAATACATTTTGGCCTAAATTTATGAAGAAATTTTATTTTATTGGATATGTTTTATAACAGAAAATAGAAAATATCATCTTTTTTTTTTAATTTTCAGTCCTTTTTCATTTATATTGCAAAAAATAAAAAACTCGGTGGTGATCAAATACTACCAAAAGAAAGCTATATTTGTGTGAAAAAAATTGATACAAATTTAAATTGCATACAGTGTTGTATGACTGCACAATTGCCAGTTAGCACAGTGCTGAATAGCAAAAAAATGCCCTGGCCATGAAGGGGGTAAAACCTTCTGGAGCTGAGGTGGTGAAAACAATACATTTTATCAGTTTAAACATTTGATATGCTTTCTATTTTCAATAAAATATGAGATTTGCAAATCATTGCATAGTTACATAGTAGGTGAGGTTGAATAAAGACAATAGTCCATCCAGTTCAACCTGTGTAGGTGTGTGTAGCTGTAATCATCTCACATAGCCCTGAATGTTCTGATCCTTGAGATGTATGTCTAATAGTCTTTTGAGAGCCACCATACTTCCCGCAGAAACCACCTCTTGTGGTAGAGAATTCCACAATCTTGTAGCCCTAACAGTAAAGAACCCCCCACGTTGCCTGAGGTTAAAACGCTTCTCCTCTAATCGCATTGTATGCCCTCGAGTCCTCATGCAATCCCTTCGACTGAACAGCTTATTTTCTAAGCTGAGATCCCCATTGAGATATTTAAAATATATTGCGTTCTATTATTATGAAGAGTTTACACAGCGTTTGGAAGTTGAGTTGTAGACTCAAACAATCCTTATAATTGGCATACGTAAAACATCAAAACCCCCTAAAAATGTTTTTGTCTTTTTTGTTGCAGACTTTTTTCCTTTTATTTTCAACACACTTCCTGACCTAGGGTGACAACACTGTACTGAATGTGTGGAGGAGCATTGTTCTCTTCTTAGGCTGCCCTCCTAATTTGGGCTACAGAACACGTCTCCTTTTGCTTATCTCTATTATATAGGAATAAAGTGTTCTGTAGCTCACAGAAGAAAGCTGATAACGTGTGTGGGATTTCAGTTTGCAGGGAATTACATGGACAATGGAAATCTGGCAGGATCAACAAGTATTTTTCTGTACTTAGCCTGAAAAAAGCAAACACAGCCACTACACTTGTAAGCCTCAATATATTACATTTTTGGTTTTGGTTTTGGATATAGTTGACATAATCTAAGAATATATTTGATTGTCGAGCACTACAGTTGTTATTTTGTTATACTTTTTACATTTGGAATTATATTTAAATACTGTAACATAAAATGGAAAAAAAACGAAACTTTTTTTCTGTAAAAGTCAATGGCTCAACACTTAAGGACAATGCTATAGATTACTGAACAAACCCCTGAGAGCTGTGTATGCGAGGCTTGCTTTGTTTACCATCTGTAATTTCCATCTGCTCTTGTGATGAAATATAAACCATCACTCTGTAAAAAGTAACAGTGTCACAGCGAGCAGATCTTGGTCACAAATGCCTGGCATATTTTCCAAGATCGTAAAGCAACCGGCCTATTTAAAAACCCGACACCCTTCATTCAGCTGTTAGAAGCGATTCAGGAGGACAAGTTCAGGATTTTATTCTTCCCTGGTGGAACAAGCCCAGTATTAATGCTATAATATGGCTCCAGACGAAACAAAACCAATGAAACCTGCTCAACGGGCCTTAAGGAAGATCAGGACTGTAAGTTTAGTGTCCAGCTTAACCAAAGGTTGGCAACAATGGGCGGCGGAACACTCAACAAAGCAAGCAGAAGAACCCTCTGGTTGGGTGCCCAACACTGAAGGTGAGGTTACAGAGAACCACAAGTCAACGTTAAAAGTAAAATTGAAACCTGCAGTTGTTGTTGCACCAAGAAAAGACGTTGAAACGCCCACCAAAGAAACCGAAGAAACACGCATCAAAACAAAATCTGTGACAAAAAGTTTTGAGAGCAAAGCCCAGGAGAAAGGAATGGATATTGGTTCATTGGCTGAAAGATATGAAAAAGATCCCAGTACACAGAAATACGATGAATTTATGGTGGATAAACTACTGCAAAGCAATGTGTCTCCAACCCGGAGAAGAAAGTGCTCAAATCTGGTGTCCCAACTCACCAAAAGTTGGAAACAGATTGACCAAGATGATGAAGAAACGGAAACATCTTCCAAAACTTTGCCAAAGCTTGCCGAATGTCGAAGCGAAAGCCTAGAAACCGAAGACAGTGGCTATGGAGAGATTGAAGAAGTCAAACCAGAAAAGAAGAAGGTAGAAATCACAGAAGAGAAGAAGGAGGAAGCTACAAGAATAAGGCGGTCATATAATTCACAGTAAGTTATATAGTGTAATATGCAGCCCCTTATCCTGCAGTGTAAAGTGTAACCCCAGCCAAAACATGTCTTAGCTTAAGATAGAGTGGTGAAAGGTTATATCCACTGCAGTGTTAATTTTGATGTCACATTTTGATCTAGTTTTAGTTATAGTCTTTTGACTAAAATGTCATTTTAGTTGTAGTCGTATTTTAGTCATCTAAATTATTTTAGTTTTAGTCACATTTAAGTCGACTAAAATCTCCTGTACATTTTAGATGAATAAAATCTCTGTTACATTTAAGTCGGCTAAAATTTAATGGGTTTAGTTAAATTGTAATGCATCATTGAATTTCCAAACTCATTATATACTCCTGGAGTAAAACTCTAATGTCATGTAGTGGGGATGGGTGAGTAAATGGGAGTGAGGAAGTGCACAGGGCAGAGAACTGGTGTGTGGGGCTGTTATTTAACACAGTGCTAAGCACTACTACCTTGCTGGGAGGGGAAACACCACATGGTTTGCAGGGCATTGTTCCAGAACTCCCAGGCAGCAGGCAGACAGAGGGAGCTTGCATCTCTTAGCCAATGCTGCTTGTCAAGGGGCTGGGGCTTTAACAAACAGGCAGAGCTCTGAGTAAAGCAGAAGTTCACGTGGGTAAAGTTTCCTCCCTCTCTCACATTTTCGTTATGTTTGGAAATTGCAATTGAAATTTGGAAAATTGGAATTGATTTTCGTCATAGTTTTCGTCAATTCAAAATTTTTTTTTGTTTCACTTTCGTCACTGAAAACATGCGGCTGATGAAAATTATGACAAAAATATTTTCGTCTATGAAATTAACACTGATCCACTGTCATGTCTTTATTGCATTCCCATCAGGAATATTTCCCTGCACTTCCTTTTCCATAGGGGTAAGCAGAAATCTCCCCAAAATAAGGGGGCATCCCACCTTCAGTGGATCAGAACTATTTAAGTGTATGTATAGACAGAGCTGTATTATTCATTATGGATAAAGTAGAGAAGGTTATAAATCTAATTTATGGCACTTTTCCACTGCAAGTACCGGCTCGGCTCTACTCGGCCCTGCTTGGCCCGTTTTGGTTTTCCACTGCATGGTACCGCATGGTACGGTGTTGGAACGGTTCAGTACGGTTTGGTATGGTTTGCTTTTCCACTAAAAGTAGTACTAAAGTAAGTGGGTGGGATAACAACGATTCTCTGACCAATCAGTGGCTAGTAGTGACAAACAGTCAACTGCATGCAAAGGATTGTGGGATATGGTACCGGTATGGTACCTCTTGGAACCACAATCGAGGTGGTACTGTTTTAGAGAGCCATACCATTCGGTTCCATGTAGTGGAAAAGCGCCGCCATACCGTACCGTACCAAACCGTTCCTACACCGTACCATACGGTACCAGCAGTGGAAAAGCACAAAACGAGCCAAACCGTTCGGTTCCATGCAGTGGAAAAGCGCCATTAGTTTACTTTTCTTGCCAGTACCATATTGGGGGAGGGCATGAAATATCTTAAAAGTCAGGGTAATTGCTCTACAAAACAGTTGTCACGAGAATAGTTGTCCCCATTGGAATCACCTCAAGTTCTGATGACAACTGTCAAATTTATGATTTCCATCACTTTCTGTCTCACTGAAAATGGTCACCAGAACAAATTGAGAGATAAATCTCCCCAGCATGGACACAAACAGGAGCAAAAACTTGAGTTTTAATTTTATCCTACTCATATCCAAAACTAAAAATGAATGCTTTGGCCATAGACACAGCCAGGATACCAGCATATTCAGAAGAAAGTGTGTATGGCAGCCTACATATTTTTCTTATGGTTGGTCTGTTAAGATATAACTTAAGGCAAAACCTTTTTTTTTTTTTTTTTTAAGTTTTTAGAGGGTTTAGAACACTTGTCAGATATTTATTGCTGTCTGTGCCTCCGTTAGGGAGATTCAACCTCTCTATTTGTCCTATCATTATCACCAGCAATGAAAGTAAAAGAAGATCCTCATTTTGGGATGTCATCAGAACAGGAATAGTGGGGAAATATTCCAATGGAAACACCAATTGTGGTGACACGCTGCAATTCTCTCACTTTGGAGGTTATTCCTCTAACGTCCCATTTTGGCTATGGGACAGGAAGTGGAGGGAAATTTCCTCAATGGGTTACAAAATGACTACAAGATGGCAAAAAAAAAACTAGCAGGGGTCGTAACCATTCCTTACCCTGTCCAAAATGAAAAAGAAAATGCCTTTAGTCCTACTTTATGTATAGGGTGAATATACTTCTTTTTATTTTTTGTACAAACTTTAATATATCTTCATGTTCCAAAGAAATGATTCCTGAAAAGCATATTTATATTTATAATAAAATCCCTGCGTCACATAGGTCTAATAGCCCATATTAAATGTATAATTTCTCATTTCTCTTAAAGCAGATAATGGATAAAATATTTATTAGTCCCAAAGTATTAAATAATCAATCATTTATGAAGCTGTAATATTCCACTGCGAGGTCTGTGATGCTGCTACACATAGGGGCATGGATCAGATGAGGGTTGGGAGATATTGGTATGCAGGGTGTATCAGCTCCACTATAAGCTTCGGAGCCAGACTCATCCCAGGCAATATTTCAGCAGGTGATCCATTCTGTCAAAAACCAACACGATTTATGAGAAGCTTAGTGAACCTGCACTGTAATATCTGTAATAGGAAGGAGTTTTTGAGCAAAATAAGCTTCAGGAAAACTACATACCAATGTCTAAATTAGAGAATACGATTTAAAGTAAACCTCTTTGGCAAGACAAAATGAGAAAATGTTGGTATTTAAGCTTACCTACAATAAAAACCTGTATGCCAAAATGATCCAGAGACATGGGAAGCAGAAGTTATATGCATATCTCTACTTTCCTTGTAAGAATCAATCCTGGACCAACCATTCCCACCTACCAAAGCTCCCCACTAATCAGTGAGGATGACCATTAAGTTAAATGACCAATAGGATGCACTTGTAGCAGAAGAGGTGGAGTTTGAATTCTACAAAAAGTTGACATTTGGATATACAGTAACTTCACCAGTTGATTATAATGCCATAATCACTGGCTAAAACCTTAGCTCTTTTTTCTCCCCAAAATATTCAGTTTAACCCCTTCCTGCCCAGCATCCCCTGAAGTGGGTCTTTACACCCAGGGGAGGGAGGGACTGTCCGATCATGAAATCGCTGTGATTGGCTGCCTCAGTCACATGATTGGGAACCTCTCCAACCAGCTCCTGATCATTACTAGAGATGACTTGATCACTGCGCTGGGCATGCACAGTGAATGCACTCTGAGCACAGAAACCTTGGCTACCAATGGACGCATACATGGGGCATGTGGGCATTAAAAAATCAAAGTATAAAAAATTCCTAATATTGAAGTTCTTAGTGAATTATAGACACCTCAGATGTGCCCAAGAAGATAAATGTGTACAGAGGTCCTCCACACCATTCCCGTGTGAGTACACAGTGCCTCTTACCAAAGGGTATTGACCCTCAAATTATAGAGTGGTCAAACAGCACTGAAGTAAACATCCAGGATTATACAGCTTCCAACAGGAACAATCAACCACAGGCTCGTCTGGAATGCCCACTTTCGGCCTCAACATTCACTTCACAAGAGCCCAAAAAAAGTATCCAGTTTCCATGTATATCACTCATATGAAAGGCAAGCATAACAGCCTCTTAGTGTAGTATTTTTAAAAGCCCAAAAAATTATTAAAAACTGTAGTACACTCACATTATAAATGAACACATGGCTAGCACTGAGTGACATCCAAATTGATCTCCAACAACATGGCACAGTTGAGGTGTCTATAATTCACTAAGGACTTTAATATTGGAACTTTTTTCATACATTGATTGTTTACTTTGGTCATTATCACCATTGTAAGCGCTTCACTTTATTTTATGATGGTATTTTGAATTTGTTTGTCAACAAATTGAGTAAGCAGCCATTTCTGTATTATCCAAGCATGGTTGTGTTTTGAACAATTCACGTGGGCATTAAAGACCACCTTCTTTGTCACAGCACATATACATTACGTGGGCAGCAAGAGGTGAATTTGCTCATGTTTTCTACAGGTTTACATAAAGATTGGTTCCTTTATTGACTTATAGAGCAATTCAGTAACTTCTTGTATGCCAATATTTGATCTAGAGCCCTGAATTAGCTATTTTTGAACTTTAGAATATGTGTTAGGCATTTTACTGCTAAAAGATACAATTTTAATGGCTAACGTTGCTCAATGCATCACCTCTGACCCAATATGTCGTTATTTTCAGGAATAACAAGGCAGTATCAGAACATAACAACATTAACAAAGCCAACAAGCGGTACAGCCAAGTGCACAACGTCAAGGGGAGGTGGGAGAAGTGGTCAGGTGAACACGTAGTGAACCAAAAGCTGAACCCTTTCAGTGATGAATTTGACCCTGACTTTGCAATGTCCAAGAGGCTGCAAAAGGGTGACGAGGGCTATGGACGTCCAAAGGAAGGAACAAAGACAGCTGAAAGAGCTATGAGGGCAGAAGCACACATACATCGGGAAATGAGGGATCTCTGCTTCATCATCTCCACCATGGCTGATCCAGGAAAAGATGGGAAGGTGCGAATCACGTTTGGTGAACTTTTTGACAGATACGTGCGGATCTCTGATAAAGTGGTGGGAATCCTTCTGAGAGCCAGAAAACATGGGATGGTGGATTTCCAGGGAGAAATGTTGTGGCAGGGAAGAGACGATGATGTGATAATAACATTGATGTGACAAAGAAATAGAAGTGACTGACCATTTTCTTTTAGACAATAATTTAATTTACTAAATGCTACTTTCATTTTGACCATACTTCTCCACAAGGCAATTTTTAGCTTATTCTTAATTTAAAAGGTAAATTCACCAATGTATTGGATATAAAACAAAACAATATTTGTCTGCTGTAAAAAGTATTAGGATATTTCACGACAGCATTACGTTCATACATATATAAAACACCAGTTAATAGATATATTTGTTCAATCATGGTAAGCATAGGGATGGACCACAGCCCTGGACCTATATGGCACCATGCCGCTAACTATACGCATTGTACCAAGTGCTGAGGTGAGTGCCCATGCAAGATCCAGCGCCCAAAGCATCATCATGCTCTATCCCCAAGAAGTTGGGTCTTGGTACGGCTCCCAAGGTTTTACCAAAGTTGCATCAATCTAGATGCAGTGCTTCTATTGTTGTATTAGAAGAAGTGTGAAAAGTTGATTGAAGTTTTCAAAGATAAAATAAACTAGTTAAGCTAAGTGATTTCTCCATGAAGGAACAGAAGTCCCTCACCCTAGGACTCAGGAGTATATGAAAAATGGAAGAGTTTTATTCCCCATGAACTTGAATACATGACAATGCTTCACACAGACATGGGACAGGTTAACACGTTTCACGATTCCACAGATCGCTTACTCATAACCACAGTGGTTATGAGTAAGCGATCTGTGGAATCGTGAAATGTGTTAACCTGTCCCATGTCTGTGTGAAGCATTGTCATGTATTCAAGTTTATGGGGAATAAAACTCTCCCATTTGTCATCTACTCCTGAGTGCGGTCAAACTTTCTCTGTTGACTATTGGATTACTGGATGGTGGATCCGACCTGCACCGGAGTGCTTTGCCTCAACTGAGCGGCTTTCTTCTGTTATCCAAGCTGTCCCTCACCTTAGGACACTGGTTAAAAAAAAAAAATCAGGACTCACAGAGTGGGGTAGAGTTATAGGGGAGGTGCCCAGGGAGCATGTTCTCAAAATCTTTGCCAGCATCCAGTCACCTGAAGGTACCACCCTTTCACTTGACATCAGCCTCCTGTAATCTCCAGCAGCACTCAGGGGAGAAAAAGTAGCAGCACTACAAGCCAATCAAATGTCTTATTGAGGATCACTCTGGCAGAAGCAGACAGTAAAATGATAGAGGGATGGGCTGCTGCTGCTCTTTCACTGTCCAGTCCCGGGTCGGAGGTTGCCTCCCCACCTTCTTGTCTAAATACAATAGGCATGTGTACTCTTTCTCAAATCTTGGTATGATGTGTATTTCTTCCAGATCTGTGCAGTGATCCAGTGTAAAACGTTGTCTCTGTGCAGGAACTTCCTGTAATAAAGACCGCTCACTGCTCCCTCTTCTCTTTGGTGCACAGAAAGCACATGTATCCTTTGACGCTATTGAGGAACATATTTGAATGTACGTTTTTGTGCCTGGAGTTAAATTTTAACTGTAGCAGAGAAAAGTCTGGTCAGCAGCCTGACTGGACAGTCTGGAGGGCTGTGTAAATTCCAGGACTGGCTGTACAGGAATACAAAACCTTTCCAGGTAAAATAGCTCCTTTATATGTATTTTAATGGTGGATTTAGCTGTTTGCCCACATGTTCACCTTTAAAGCCATCCAAAAGAGATTTAATCCTGCACTTGTTTGCCTGCAGTTCAGATTTAACTCCATCCTAAAGAGATTTAGGCAGACCATACATAGGTCAAACTCAGAAAGAATTTCTAAAAACTGTAACGTAGAATTTTCTTTCAAATTTTGCACCATTAGTGGGCTGTAGCAATGGCTGATTTTCGTGTAGCCATCATATTTAAATGATCGGGAATGTTGGAAATTTTTGGAAAAACTAACAAATTTCTAACCAATGATGGAAGAATAATGCGAGAAATATAATTGAAAAAGAAATGTGCGAGACCTCAAAAGAAAAGAAGATTCCCGGCCACAAAATTACTTTTCTGTAGCAACATGAGGTGTAATTGAAGGCTTGGTTGATCAAATTTCTAAATCAATGGTGGCACCATCGGATCACAAAATGCACTAAATTGCTGATTTTCAAAATAATATTTGTTCGGAATTGGACCTATGTATGGCCTGCTTAGTCCTACGCCTGGTCATTACTGCTGTCTGGAAACTTATCAGAAAGATCACACCTTATTCCTGGTATAGTTTTGAAAGCCTGAGAGCTTTTCACCTAAGCTATTTATATCACCAGCTTGTGATTTCTCCATAGACACATTGGACAATCCCTGATGTATTCAACCTATCTTCCTATAAGATGTGTAATAAAACATATCTTATACATTCATCACTGGGAACACAAAGACGTGCCTATGTTCTGTGATGTGATTCTATCATTTTCGGTTATGACAACCACACTGATGAACTGTCTATCCTACGGTGTTTTTCTGTGAATGCAATAGACATACACCACACATTTCTCTAGAAATGGACTGGAATAGATGTGTTGGTAAATAGGTCTTAATATTTGTAAATTTACTTTAGATACAAAGATTATCTAAGGTGTCAGGTAGATCTGAACCTGAAACCTTCCATGTACAGCTATGTTGGTGGGTTGGGGTACGATGACAATATTTTTGTATTATTTATTGATGTGCTACAATTTTAATTTATCGTTTTCTACCTATATAAACTATTTACAACTGTACAAGTTGTGTTTGTGTTGCCTTTGCTCAATTTTATTGTGGTGAACTCTTGAACACATGCAAAAGATCCTAAAGTGGTACTAGACCCACAACAGTAAAGTCTGTCTGTATAGGCTCTGAGGCACTGCCTCGAAACGCGTCAGCCGATTTCCTGGACTTAGACCGTGGACTCCAACATTATAGACGTTGTCAGTCAGATTTAATATATGCTGGTTTACATCACTTGTTTGTGAGTAGACACTTTTGAACTATTTATTAATAAAAGCCTACTGAGGATAAGGCGCTAGGCTGGTGCACCCTCTTTTTTGTTTATGTTTACAGTGTCAAGTCGATCACCCTGGTCGTAGAAGGCAGCAAGGTCTAGCCATTTGGGGATGCCAAGTTAAAGTCCTGTGACAGATGGTGTTTGAGAACCAGGTTCTGAGCGCAGGAGCAAGGTGCCAAGCATTGTATTTTTCTTTTGGAGTATATGCAGTAAAGCATGCTTGTTATACTCACTGTGGAATGCAAGGGGTTAATCCTCTGCATTATGTAAAAAGGCTGTTTGATCCTGTATGCACAGATCCTCCTCTTCTTGCATAGTCCCCATAACATGTCCAGATAAGGCAGAGTTACTGGAGTCAGGTTGTACATGCTTAGTTTGGTGTGTATTGCTAGAGAGATTTTTTTTTTTTACTTCGCAGAGTGCATGTGATCAGCACAGAGCCAATCAGCACTGTCCAGCCAGAGGGTCAGGGGTCCTTCATTCTGATAGGACAGCCAGTTCAATATGAAAACTCCCCCTACAAGCTTTAACCAGGCACTGATAAAAGTCACATGACTGCTATATACTGCTGATGAGAAAAGGTATTAGCAGTTTCTATTTTCTAAAATAATTGCATCTCCATGTTCTGTGTACTGTGGGAGACCAGATATAGTGAATGCAGGCTCTTGGGTTTAGTAACACTTTAAAGCAAAACTAACTCCCCCTAAAAACTAAACCCCTCCTTACAGCCAAGAAGCTACCATCTTGACCTCTGTTTGATCTGCAGTTGTCATAGTGCTGCATCTATGATCAGTTATGACACCATTTAATGGCTTGACAGTTCAGTTGAGAGCACAAGCTACTGTGACAGTTCTTATTCAGGGCAAGCCTTGGATTTACCTATTTTGGTAAACAGTTAAATTGATGGATTTAGGTCCGCTTTATGCTACCTAAATTGTTTCTTTGTTTTAGTTTTACAAAATTGACAGTCACTTATAGACCACTATGGATTGCCAATGTAAATGCCTGATTACATGCAACTGTAAATGCTAATGGACTGGCTATCATCCCTACAAGTAGGACTTAAGCTGGCCATACACATTTTCTTTGAAAACTAAAAATGTATTAAAGAAAAAAAAAAATTAAAAATGTAGTTTTAATAAAGTTTGATTTAATAATTATTAGTGGGGATCAAATTGACGGTCCTTTTTGACTTCAGTGATGAGCAGGATGGAAAATATTGGATAAATAGAAAACAAATTTCTAACTGTGAACGTGGTTTTGCTGAGTTCATTCAGTTCACTTCACCCCTAAATCCATTGTTACCAGCAAACCTTTTTTGAACTACTTGCGAATGACAACTGTCGAGTCATCTAATGCACAGATGAGAATCTTTGTATAAATATGAATTCAAACTTTAATCCTCCATGACCCCCCCCCCCCCAATAAAATTTCATACAGAACCCTTGTTCCTAGGAGTATGACAACCCTACTGCTATAGAAAGTTAGGGGAATGTTTGTTTTCTAAAAGATGTTTCTTAATATAGTAAGTAATAAAACTAAAAGACAGTAGTTATTAACCACTTGCCGACCGCCCCACACAGATTTACTGCGGCAGGGCGGCTCGCCTGCACACACTCACGTAGATCTACGTGATTATGAGCATGAATTTCGGTGGCGCACGCTGTCTAATCACAGTGGGAAGCAGACTGCGGGAGGAGCGGATCGCCGCCGACCTCCCGCGATCTTCAGCATTACTGACAGGAGAGCCGTCTGGAATGTAAGCAATGCAAAATGACTCTCCTGTCAGAGAGGCAGGGAAAGATTGTGTGATTTAGCTAAGCTGAATCACAGATCTCTCTCTGCCTCTGTTCAATCCCCCCCCCCCCCAGCTAGAAAGCAAATACAGTATCTCACAAAAGTGAGTACACCCCTCACATTTTTGTAAATATTTTATTATATCTTTTCATGTGACAACACTGAAGAAATGACACTTTGTTACAATGTAGAGTAGTGAGTGTACAGCTTGTATAAAAGTGTAAATGTGCTGTTCCCTCAAAATACCTCAACACACAGCCATTAATGTCTAAACCACTGGCAACAAAAGTGAGTACACCCCTAAGTGAAAGTGTCCAAATTGGGCCCAAAGAGTCAATATTTTGTGTGGCCACCATTATTTTCCAGCACTGCCTTAACCCTCTTGGGCATGGAGTTCACCAGAGCTTCACAGGGTGCCACTGGAGTCCTCTTCCACTCCTCCATGACGACATCACATGGTGGATGTTAGAGACCTTGCACTCCTCCACCTTCCGTTTTACGATGCCCCACAGATGCTCAATAGGGTTTAGGTCTGGAGACATGCTTGGCCAGTCCATCACCTTTACCCTCAGCTTCTTTAGCAAGGCAGTGGTCATCTTGGAGGTGTGTTTGGGGTCATTATCATGTTGGAATACTGCCCTGCGGCCCAGTCTCCGAAGGGAGGGGATTGTGCTCTGCTTCAGTATGCCACAGTACATGTTGGCATTCATGGTTCCCTCAATGAACTGTAGCTCCCTAGTGCCAGCAGCACTCATGCAGCTCCAGACCATGACACTCCCACCACCATGCTTCACTGTAGGCAAGACATACTTGTCTTTGTAATCCTCACCTGGTTGCCGCCACACAAGCTTGACACCAAATTAACCAAATAAGTTTATCTTGGTCTCATCAGACCACAGGACATGGTTCAAGTAATCCATGTCCTTAGTCTGCATGTCTTCAGCAAACTCTTTGCGGGCTTTCTTGTGCATCATCTTTAGAAGAGGCTTCCTTCTGGGACAACAGCCATGCAGACCAATTTGATGCAGTGTGCGGCGTATGGTCTGAGCACCGACAGGCTGACCTCCAACCCCTTCAACCTCTGCAGCAATGCTAGCAGCACTCATACGTCTATTTCCCAAAGACAACCTCTGGATATGACGCGGAGCGCGTGCACTCAGCTTCTGTGGTCAACCATGGCGAGGTCTGTTCTGAGTGGAACCTGTCCTGTTAAACCGCTGTATGGGCTTGGCCACCGTGCTGCAGCTCAGTTTCAGGATCTTGGCAATCTTCCTATAGTCTAGGCCATCTTTATGTTGAGCAACAATTCTTTTTTTCAGATCCTCAGAGAGTTCTTTGCCATGAGGTGCCATGTTTAACTTCAAGTGACCAGTGTGAGAGAAAGAAAGTGATAACACCAAATTTAACACACCTGCTCCCCATTCACACCTGAGACCTTGTAACACTAACCAGTCACATGACACCAGGGGGAGAATAGCTTATTGGGCCCAATTTGGACATTTTCACTTAGGGGTGTACTGTCTTTTGTTGCCAGCAGTTTAGACATTAATGGTTGTGTGTTGAGTTATTTTGAGGGGACAGCAAATTTACACTGTTATACAAGCTGTACACTCACTACTTTACATTGTAGCATAGTGTCATTTCTTCAGTGTTGTCACATGAAAAGATATAATAAAATATTTACAAAAATGTGAGGGGTGTACTTACTTTTCTGAAATACTGTATAGGGAACACATTTAACCCCTTGATCACCCTCAGTGTTAACCCCTTCCCTGCCAGTGTAATTTATTCAGTAACAGTGCATATTATTTAGCACTGATCACTGCATTAATGTTACTGGTCCTCAAAAAAGTGTCACTTAGTGTCAGATTTGTTCGTCGCAATGTCGCAGTCCCGATAAAAATCGCTGATCGCCGCCATTACTAATAAAAATAAAAAAAAAAGTCCATAAATCTATCCCGTAGTTTGTAAACGCTATAACTTTTG
This sequence comes from Pelophylax lessonae, assembly GCF_965119305.1. Classification (NCBI taxonomy): domain Eukaryota; kingdom Metazoa; phylum Chordata; class Amphibia; order Anura; family Ranidae; genus Pelophylax; species Pelophylax lessonae. Next base: position 494,287,716 of record NC_138772.1, on the reverse strand, counting down.
TGCAAACCAATTATTATACGCTTTTTGGGATTTTTTTTTACCAAAAATATGTAGCAGAATACAAATTGGCCTAAACTGATTAAAAAAAATATATATTTTTTTTTTATGGGAATGTTATATAGCAGAAAGTAGAAAATATTGGTGTTTTCTCAAAATTGGCACTCTTTTCTTGTTTATAGTGCACAAAAGGAAAAACCGCTGAGGTGATCGAATACCACCAAAAGAAAGCTCTATTTGTGGGTAAAAAAGGACATCAATTGTATTTGGCTACAGCGTCGCAGGACCGCGCAATTGTCAGTTAAAGCAGTGCAGTGCCGAATCGCAAAAAATAGCCTGGTCATTAAGGGGGTAAAACCTTCCGGGGCTTAAGTGGTTAAAGTGGAACTTTAGTCAAAAAACTAAGTCCTGCTAGATCACTTCAGGCTGGCCCCTTATGCAGGTATAACTAAGCAAAACATGAAAAATAAGTGCATGTAAGATAAAAAATCCATTAATACACTGTCTCACCCTGCTCTGCACATGCTCAGTTGCTCTCTATTTTTAGGCACTATGCCAAAAATGTAAAGGCTGATCAACTGACAGCCTAAAGCATGGGTGCTCAACCTGTGGCCCTCCAGCTGTTGCAGAACTACAAGTCCTATCATGCCTATGGAAGTCATGCTTGTAACTGTATGGCTTGCAATGTATCATGGGACTTGTAGATCTACAAAAGCTGGAGGGCCACAGGTTGAGCACCAATGCCCTAAATATTTACTGCTGCTAAGGGGCTCTGGGCTTCAACAAAATGTCCGCCTCCAGCAAGAAGAAACAGGAACAATGCTGGAGGCAATTTACAGTCCACACTAATGAACGCTATTCCCACAGGAGCCGCTTGAATAATTGTGCCCGGGTCTTTCACTGATTACTCTACAGCCAGCCACAGGGTATTTTCACACAGCCAGGTGCACACACTCTTCTGCTTGTTGTCTCCAATAACCAGTCTAGGGGATTTTGTTAAATGTTTTTATTTGGAGAACTTGGATAGGAGAAGGGAATTTGTAGGATACTCCAAATTAAGCATTCAAAAGTGAGGACAACATGTGTAGAAGTAAAAGAAAGGAAGTGATTGGCGCTGCCAAATATAGGGTATTGGACAGATAAATAGGGTGGGTTGTCTAATAGTGGTTGGTTAATATCTATTATGGTGTGTAAAGTTAGCCTTTATGAGACAAAGTGATAGTACAATTCAAAAACTAAGAATTATAAATAAAAAATCTAATTTGTAGCATATATACATGTATATATATATATATATATATATATATATATATATATATATATATAGCAGCACTAACAATATAACCATATATATATGCTTCTGTGTGAAAAAAAGTGCAAAGTGCCAAAAAATAAGTGATATACTACCCAAATTAAATATACATAAATGGATCCGTTGGAAAAGTCCCAAAGTGCAAGGAGTGCTGTGTGCAACGGGTGTGATCACCCAAAATAAATATTTTATAAGTTGGTGAACTAACTACAATTAAATATATGTCCGTAGTCGTATATAACTCCAATGTCAACTACAAAGTAATATAGCATATAAAATTAAATCAGTAAAAAGTACAAAAACATTAATGTGGCAAATGGTGTCCAATGCAATATTATACAATGTGTAATAATAAATAAGTGAACTATCAAAGGTTAAAAAGCACATATAGGTCCATAATAAAATATAGTTTCAATACAACCTGCAGGGTTATAAGGCGTATACAAATAAATATATGTATAACCCGCATATGAATAAATATATAAATAAATATATGCAAATCCACAAATCAATAAAAGGTGCAAACACAAGTTTGTGAAAAAAAGTGTCCAAAATTCTTATAATAGTGCGAAATCCGTAAAAAATATTAAGGTGCTCTTTTTTGCAGTGACCCGGAGTGCCGTGAGTGGGCAAAAGATAAGGTGCTCCCCCTCTCCTTAGGTCCCACGCTTACCAGAATCAAGTACCCCTACAGGGGTGGACCACGGATCGATATTGGGGATCGCTCCCATACAACGGTGATCTGGTCTCTGCTCGTTTCCGGTTTCACCCAATCAAGGTCACACTCCAACTCAATAAACAGTGGCTTACAGCATCGATATCGGGAGGAAATAGCCAGAACAATCCCAGGGCATATATAAGAGAAAAGATGCTTCCAATAGTGAAGGATCGTTTTAAAATCCTTTATTAGATATATACAGACAAGTACTCACATAAAAAAACTTGAATATAGCGTGTCCATATGTGTAGAAGACTTTCAGTAGCACTATTCAGCAGGCTGTACAGAACAAGGCAAGTCCCTTTGTAGTAGAAGGAATCTAGTAGACCTTGCTTCTTTAAGACACTAGCCAGTGTCCCCTTTAGCTTACACCCAGTATGCTGACTTCTAGCACAAAGAGGGGGACTTTAGAACAACAGTCTCTAAGATTCTATTAGGGGGTCTGTACCCACAAGGCCCTGGCCACAGTTCACCTTCCTCCATGATAGCAGCCAGGATCCATAGACATGCTCCATCAGTCAGCTTGCAAGACAACCATGGGTTTCAGCTTCAGTGTTTCAGGCCCTCAGGTCTCCTACCTGAGGCCGCTTGGCAGCCTGTGCTGGGGTGAGGCAGCAGCCGTTTCCTCACCTTGACCTCTCCCTGTAGAGGTGGGCTGGATTGGACTGGACCTAGAGCCCATGTGCTCTTTAGACATAAATACAGTCACCCAGCATTTCTTGAGGCTCATCGCCTTCTAATCGGCCAGGGCTGTATAGACATCCATGCTGTCATCTGCCAGATTTCCACCCACTGTCTAATATACTCCATAGCTATTGGATCAGTGTGAAACATCCAGGCAGTATCAGGAGCACCAGAGCACACTGGGAAGCCTCTGTTTAACAGAGACCTGTGATTGTTTAGCAGACAGCACATAAATGTGCCTAACTGTCTCCCTGTTAGACAGAGAAACCAAACACTATATACACTCACTCTAGCACCTAACTAGGAGGGCGCTACACTAATTTTGGTACCATAATTATTAATGTGGACTGTAGGTTCCTGCTAAAGAACATTTTTTTTTTGTTTTTATCAAGATGTTATGGGTAACATTCCTCTTTAAATACAACCGAAAAAAACTAAAAAACCCTGTCTAAAAAAATTATATAAAAATTAATTTAGGTACACTTTTGCATAGCGAGTCGATTGTCAAACTAACACAAAAATGAAAAATGGCCTTGCGGGAAGGGGGCGTAACATGCTGGTACTGAGGTAGTTAATAATTTTACTGTCCAAATGCCATGCTGTCTGTATTAAAGTGTTACTAAACCCACAACAGTAAAATCACTCTGTGTATGCAGTAAAGAATCCTCCTTATTCTCACTGTGGAACCTAAGGGGTTAATCCTCTGCATTGTGTAAAAAGGCTGTTTGATCCTGTATGCAGATTCTTTTCTTCTTCCACTGACTCCAGAACATGCCTGGATAAGACAGAGTTACTGAAGTTAGGCTGCACAGGCTCAGTTTGGTGTGTATTGCTAGAATTTTTTTTTTCTCTTGGGAGAGTGCATGTGATCAGCACAGGGCCAATCAGCACTGTCCAGACAGAGGGTCAGGGATCCTGATAGTACAGCTCAATGCAGTATGAAAACTTCTCCTACAAGCTTTATCAGGAACTTATAGCAGTCATAAGCTTGCTATATACTAGGGATTGATCAATATCATTTTTCCAGGACCAATACCAATTTTCCGGCCACGCTTCAGGCCGATAGCCGATATTGGGTACATTTAAAGTTTTTATTTTTACTCTGTCCTTTTCAAATGTTTTTTTTTTTTTTTTTAATCAACTTTTTTGCCGTCACAAGGAATGTAAACAACCCATGTGAAAGTAATAGGCAGGTATTCTTTATGGAGGGATCTGGGGTCTATAAGACCCCAAACCCCTCCTCTGCATTTAAAAGCATTCAAAACGCCAAGTTTGGCTGTTTTGAATACTGTCATTTTTTTCTTAAATCTGGCACTTTTAAGGCTCCAGTAACCAGAAGTGATGTCATGACATTGCTCCTGGGTTACTACATAGGAGACCTGATCAGAGCCGATCTTGACTTTTTTCGGGTCTTCGGCCAGCAGGCAGACCTGTCGGCTGGTAGCTCGGGCCTGGCCCGGCCAGAGCGGCGAACGACCCCTCCCGCTGCTTGTAATAACAGCTGAGTGGCTGATTAGCCGCTTTGGTTATTACATGAAAGCCGACTGCCGACTTTAAAAAACAGTACCAGGGTCATGCCCGTAGCTGCAGGCATCACTCCGGTACAACCACTTGAAGCAATATCGGCAAATTTGCGATACCGATCCTTAAAAAAGAAAAAGTGAATATGGGCCCCCCGATATTCAGCCCCACTGATAATTGTTCGATCCCTTCTGAATGTACAGTAATAAAGGGATCTGGTGCCTTAAGGATATCTAAAGTGGAAAAAATTACTCAAACGGAACACTAAGAAATGCTGCTGATCAACTATAGGTAAACTATATATAGATGAACAAAATATAAAAAATCAGCGCAATATCTATTGGTTCCACAATACTGTGACAGAATTCTGCAATATGATCAGTGGGGCTCTATCTGTGTGTGTGGGGTGCTAGATAAATAAATAAATAAAAATATAACTAATAAATCCAAACCTTTAGTGCAAATTAGAAAAGTGCAAATGCAATACAACTCTCCTAAGTGTCAGAACTATCACCTGGTATTCTGAAAATGAATATCTGCTAGTGCATTAAATCCAATGTGTTTGAATAAAAGTGATACTGTGCCATATATTGTGCAATATGCAAAAAAAATATATATATATTTCGACAAAAAGTATTCTGTAAACCTGCAAAGCAAAAAGTGCTAGTGCAATAAACTTAATATGCTATGTTCCAAGTCATAATAAACACAATATTTATTGTAAAATATATATATCAAAAAATAGTGTAGTAAAAAAATATAAATTATATTCCAAAATTCATCATACAAAAGTCCATGTATAAAAAGAAAGTTTGAGTGACAAAAGGTGCAATTAGTGCTGAAATCCAAATCGGTGTTCACAGTGTCCACACGTGAAAGACTTCCACCAACAGTGCTCCACTGATTCTCCTAGATAAGACTCACCAGAGGCAGAGCCGGTAAAAACAGAAATGCTCATCCAAACAGAGACCAGCCAGATTATAACCTCCTTCAACTCTTTTTTTTTTTCTCCAACAAACTCTTTTGTACTCACAACGGATGGAGAAAGGATGGCATATATGAGGAAAGAAAAAAAGGAATGCCCAAATAGCGTAATTCCGTACATCAAGCTCGCGGCTTGTATTCCGGCAGCCGGAGCGTTGGAGGCTTAACAGATTTTGTCCAGATTCCTAGTGTCAGGCAGACACCATGATTTGTGAGTGCAACAATTTTATTGATGATTTAATAAAATAGTTGTACGGAATTACGCTATTTGGGCATTCCTATTTTCTTTCCTCATATATGCCATCCTTTAGACCCGGTTCACACTAGCGCGACTTGTCAGGCGACTTGGTCGCCTGCCATAGATTAGCACAGGACCCGTTCTAATAGGAGCGACACAAGTCGTTCCGACTTAGAAAAAGGGTCCTGTGCTACTTTGGGGCGACCTGGAGGCGACCTGCATAGACTTCAATGATATGAAGTCCGTACATGTCGCACCGTGGTCGCCCCAGCAAGTAGCGTCGCACCTATGTGAACGGGGTCTTATCCACTTTTTTGGTATTTACAAATATTAATTGTCAGAATACCAGGTGAGAGAGTTATATTGCATTTGCACTTTTCTAATTTGCACTATAGGTTTGGATTTATTAGTTATATTTTTATTTATTTATTTATCTAGCACCCCATACACAGATAGAGCCCCACTGATCACATCACAGCATTCTGTCTCAGTATTGTGGAACCAATAGATATTGCGCTGATTTTTCATATTTTAATCCCTACTGAATACTGCTGATGAGAAAAGGTATTTAGCGGTTTATCTTTACTAAAATCATTGCATTTCCATGTTCTGTGGGAGACCAGATATAGTGAATGCAGGGTCCTGGGTTTAGTAACACTTTAACTCCTAATGCTGATCCTACATACTGTATCTGTGACCCCATTCACAAAGAAAAACCAAAAGCAAAGTCACCCCGAGAATATTCACATCCAAAACACTTCCAGGCGTGCTAGATGCCTGTGTACACCTGCCATCAGCCCTTAAATTACTACAGGCAGATCTGAGACAAGTTGGGGGGAGGGGCATGTGTCCTGGGCACAGCGTTGATATGTGAAGGGGGGCACACTGTGAGCTTCGGCTGCTCCATTCTCCTGCACCTAACTGGTAGAACGAACTCCAAAACACAGAAGTACGCTGTACCGCCACTATAGGTGTTGCCTTGTGCTCCCCGCTGTCGCTTGTAAACAGAGAAGTTGCTAGAGGAAGTTTGCTGTGCCACTCGCTTCCTCTGCCGGCTTGTGTGTTAACAAGTGACAGCGCGCCTCACACAGAGCGCTGCATGGCCGGCAGCATGACAGCAAAGCCTAGCCTCTAGGCAACAACTCTTGCAAGGACTGAGTAGCTGTTCTTCCACAGCAGCCCTTCGGTGTGTCACTTTATATTGGGAAGGGGGAGAGTTCTGTACCGGGTGGATGAGGACTTAAGGGTAAAGCTCTGTAAGGCCCCTTTCACACATACAGTCCGTTTGTCCGTTTTTCATCCATCCGTTGACGGATGAAAAACGGACATCAATGCATCTCTATGTAAAAACGGATGACAACTGATGATCATCAGTTAACATCCGTTTTCATCCACTTCCGTCAATGTCCGTTTTTTTGAACGGATGAATGCCCTATTTTTCATCCGTCAAAAAAACGGATCGGATGAAAAACGGATGACAACGGATGAAAAACGGATGTCAACTGATGACAACGGATGACAACGGATGAAAAACTGATGTCAACTGATGACAACGGATGAAAAACGGACGACAACGGATGAAAAACGGATAACAACTGATGAAAAACGGATGAAAAACGGATAACAACTGATGAAAAACGGATGAAAAACTGATGACAACTGACGAAAAACGGATGAAAAACTGATGAAAAACGGATGAAAAACTGATACATTTGACGTGACTGAACTGATGAACTGAACGGACTGTATGTGTGAAAGGGGCCTTAGGGAAGGGGGTGTAATTTACTTCTGTGCCCTGCTTAGACTAACTGATTTTCCCCCATTGACATTCATGCAGCTCCATTTTTGCTCTTAACAACACCACTGACGCAGGGACATTTTCTTCCTTCCAGTGACATTCCTGGTGTAAGGACATTTTTGCATTCCAAAAAAACACCAACACAAGTATTTATTATTATTTTTTTTTTTATTCCTTCCAGTGAAACCACAGATACAGGGCCATTTTTCTTCTCCGCAACACCACAGATGCAGGGGCATTTATTTTACTTTCAGTGATTCCACAGTTGCAAGGACATTTTTTCCTTTTACAATGTTAGCCCCATATTTGTGTACCAATTTTAAAGTGTTTGTTACCCAAAAAAAAAAAAAAGAGACCCTGTTCCCATATAGTAGATTAAACAGCACAGTGCTGTCTAATGTGCCCCTCTCTAAACTGTAAAAAACCTGGCCGATTCTGCCACTTCCTGTGTCCACCTCTGTGTGCTGACCACGGTAATCACGGCTAATGAGTCCTGATTACCGTCGTCCACCTGCATGCTTCCATCATCCACAGCTCTCCTGTTCCCCTCACCGCCTCCCTCTCTGCCAGTCAGCTCCATTTCTGTGTCTCTGTCTCCACCCCCCCCCTCCTCCTGCCGCTATTAGTGGAGAATAAAAGATTAACAACTGTCACTGCCACGTGACTCCCCGCCATCTCCTAATCCATTCCAGAGCTACACCAGGAGGGGCTGAGTGGCCATGTGACCTCCCCGACTGACGCCAGAGGGAGATCTCAGGCGCTCCTGCTGTAGCCTGGGGATCGGAGTAGTAGACCTGCCGGGAGTCATGTGACTGGCCTGAAGATAGCTGTAAAAAAAGGTATTTACAAGCTTTGTTTTAATAAAACACTTATACAGTGTGGTATGCCTAGATAAAATAGAGGGGCTGGCAGTGACATCTATTGTTGTGGTAACAACCACTTTAAGCTCTGTTGTAGTGTACTACAAATATTGGTACTATTTCAGCGCATGCCACAAACATCATACACATTTTGGCTCATTCTGCAGTTTGTCCTATCCCCTTTTCTAATGAGGGGATGGGGAGGGCACAGTTTCCCATATTCACCCTGGACACTCGATGACCTTGTGCCAGCATTGACTACAGGTCACAGTAGATACATCATAGAAGATTTAAAGGGACCCTGCCACACAAATACAAACAGATAGAAAACAGGGCAAAGCCACCCAAATAATCTTTACATCCAGGCAGATTTAAGCAGGCCATAAACCGTTTGAATCTCAGCCAGTTCAGCAGGAACTGGCCGAGATTCAAACTATGTATGGGCAACCTGAATGTACCCAAGCTGATCGATCAACTTGGGTACAACCAGCCTGCCAGATTTTACCGTATTTTCCGGCGTATAAGACGACTTTTTACCCCAGGAAAATCTTCTCAAAAGTCGGGGGTCGTCTTATACGCCGAGTATATCATTTTCAAGGTACCTTCAAGAGAGGAGATTGGAGCAATGCAGGGACTTTTTCTTCTATTTCGGGCGCATGTACATTATCGGCGCCGCGTCGCATGTTCAGGAAGTTCTGTCTGGCGGCGGAGTGATCTGACTGTCATGCACTCGGTATACTCGGACTACGGTATGTGAGGTGACTCGCAGGGAGCGGGAGATTTAAAACTAATCCCGATGGCGGCGGGTAGCATGGCACTGGCAGCACACAGTGAGTAGGGACTAAATGGATATTGTAATGTCTAATGTCTTAAGTACCGCACTGTAGAATCCTCAAAGTGCCTTACGATGATTAGCATTAGGACACAGAGCACTAGCTGTTGCATTACTCTGTCACAGTGTGCTACATGGCTTTTGGGTGCTAACTTTGTTAATTTATAGCTGTACTGAATGATAGACTATAACACAGTTTAGCAATAACAAAATCGGTACCCAAAAGCTATTTGGCACACTGTGACAGAGCCATGCAGCACCTAGTGTGCTGTTTGAATGGTTATCTCACTTTCTTACAGTACCTTGGAGACATACAAGAGATCTGAGAAAATGTTTTTGAATGGTGTTGCCTTGCTTCGGAAGGGGGGTAGTCTTATATGGCGAGTATATCCCAAAAGCAATATTTTAACTTGAAAAGTTGGGGGTCGTCTTATACGCCCAGTCGTCTTATACGCCGGCAAATACGGTACATAGGATTGTTGCTAGCAGCATTTATAGCCGCTAGAAATAATCACTATGTTCTCCTAGCAGGGACAGCTTCCCCCACCAGGTGAACACAATGGCTGTGGAGGAGGTATTCCCCCATCAACACTGAATGTGTTGATGGGGGAAATCAAGCATTTTTTTTTCCTGCAAAAGCCTCTGTCTGTCTGGCCGGGTTTATGGGTGTGTTGGGGTTGCTTGCCCCTACAGTGCGGCAGGAAGGCAGGCATCTGATGCATTCCCATATGAAGATTTGGCAGATTTTCTCAGGAACGGAGCAATGCTTTTATTAACAGGCATTGGGCCGAAATGTGTCCCATTTACAGGTGTTTTTATTTCAGCAAAAATCAATTTCAGAAAGGTTTTTAAACATTTATTGAGCATGAACATTGCGCAGCATTGTTGAAAATGAAGTTTTGTAACATGATCCTGTCAAGTTATTATGGTGTTGTACCATGTTTTGTGCTCAGCAAGGTAGTTCAAAATGATTGTATGAACTCCAGCCATAACACAGACACCAACGCTTTCCCCCTTTGCCCATACATGGGGGGGGGGGGGGGGGAAAGCCTAAAATGAATGCGGCCAACATCTAAAAATTGGTAAGCTGCAATATATTACATATTTGTTTTGGGGTTTAATACTGCTTTAACAACCACATGAAAAGATTTACCTTGTAAGTCTGAGAAACAGACGCCTAGTGCTAAAAAGCCCATGAGACACTAAAACTGGTCGTACATGGTTAATTTTTTTTTTTTTTTTCATACAGCCAGCAGGCTTCACAAAGAAAAAAAGATTCCTCAAATGAGATGGAAGGAGGAATTCCCCCCCCCCCCTCATTGCCAGGACATTATATTCTGAAACCTGCAGCTGCTGATCAAGAAAAATATTCCATCATGCTCCTTTGACAGAAGTCAATCAACTTCTGAAAATTGGGGACTGCTATACATTGATCAAAATTTTGCAGGTGACCACAAACTAACTGGTTGAATTTCAGTTAGTGTGTGGTCAGCTTTTGACCATGTGGAGAAACCCTATCCTTCAGACTGTAGGCCTCATTTGGCACTTTTCCACTGCAAGTACCGGCTCGGCTCTACTCGGCCCGGTTTGCTTTTCCACTGCTGGTACCGCATGGTACGGTGTTGGAACGGTTCGGTACGGTATGGTTTGCTTTTCCACTAAAGTAGTACTAATGTTAAGTGGGTGGGATAACAACGGGGTGGGTGGGATTCTCTGACCAATCGGTGGCTAGTATTGACTGCATGCAAAGGATTGTGGGATATGGTACCGGGTATGGTACCTCTTGGAACCACAATCGAGGTGGTACTGTTTTTGAGAGCCGTACCGTTCGGTTCTATGCAGTGGAAAAGCGCTGCTGTACCGTACTGAACTGTTCCTACACCACACCATGCTGTACCAGCAGTGGAAAAGCACAAAAGCGAGCCGAACCGTTCGGTTCCATGCAGTGGAAAAGCGCCTATTGATAACTTGTCTGATCCATCTAACAATAGTGGAGTAAGAAGCAAGGATACCTTTGCAGGAACCTTCCCTAGGCACAAGACGTGAATCTAATTACCTAAAAGTTGCAGTTTCTGAAAGGTAAATTTCCATTGTATGCACCATACCCAAACAGTGAAGAGAAATTTCTTTAGAGCTAGACATAAGGAAGGACAATCCTAACTGAGGTGATAGGTAAACAATCTTCCATAAAAGAAAGCAAGCTTCTCTCAGTAGGGAGAGGACATCCATCACCTTAGGACACTTGGAAAACAAACTCTAATTGGGGTTGGAAGGGTTTTATTGTCCGTGTCCGTTAAACTGAAATGCAACTGCATATAACCCATTTTTAATGAAGCAAAGAAGACTGTGTCCTGTACTGTTCAATCAGGGAATGCAGCTTCTGTATGGTTTCAGATTAGGCCATCTTTTTCTGTGTACACTTTGAATGAGTTAAATAGATTTGGTGCAGATTTTCTTGGTGTTGTCTTTCATGCAGCCGATCACTTGTTTTCCTTTCACGTCATTGCAAGTTCCTTAGATGTCAGGTCATCAATGCTGCAGCTGCTTTACCATCTCTGTATATAGATCCATCTGCTGAAGATTTCCACTCTTCATTTATAGGAGCATGTCCTGAACTGACTGACAGCAGGGAGAACACTGGCTCATATAAGAGTACTGTATATACAGTATGCAGGCACAAGTCAAGATTCTGTATTTTATACTATGGTGCCATTTATTCTAAATTAAAGCGCTTGTTACCCAAAAAAAAAAAAGATCCTGTTCCCTTAAAGCATGTCATACAGCACAGTGCTTGTGCTGTCATTTGGGTCCCTGTAACACCTAAAAAAACCTGGCTGATCGTGCCAGTTTATGCTCTTCTCCCTGTACACTGTCCACGGTGTATTAGGACTGCTGAGCCCTGTCAGTGTACATGTCTCCGTCATTCGCAGCTCTGCACTGTCTTCTGTCATCCTCTCCCCCTCCCCTCCCTGCCTGTTTGCTTGTCAGTGCCTGCCCCTTCCTCTCCTGCTACTCTCATATTTATTTTAAAATTATGTAATCCCCTCTGTATTATAACACTAATTGCCCCGGTGTCTGTATTATAGAAAAAATATGCGATCTGTACCTAAATGCGAGCGGCTCCCGGCGATCACGTGGCCGCTCAGCTCTCTCTGCCCTCTCCTCCCCGGCTGACAGTTGCAGTGCTCGGGCCCGCCCACTGGAGCTGTCAGCCAGGCAGAGGAGAGATCCAAGGAGCCAGCTGAGTGCCGGGAGACGCTCCGATTAAGGTACCAATCTACATATTTTTTCTATAAAACAGGCACAGGAACACTTCGTTCTATTACAGAGGGCATTAGTTAATATTATATACAGTAAGTGGCTTACCAACTACTTTAACCTGTATTATACTATGGTGTATTGGCTACATGGATAACTACTTCCCTAATGCATTTTAAATAATATCCCCATTCTTAAGTTTCTGTGATTGAAGCTTATCCAAAAACTATAAAGAGAGAAGCCATTGACTGTACTAAGAGAAAAGTCCGCAACAAGTGGCATTAGCCATTTTGTTGCCATGAAGCAAACACACACACAATAAAAATCTCAGACTTCTGGCAATATTGTACATGTATTTATTGTCTATATATATTTATACATATATTTATAATCATATCACTATGACCTTATAGTACTTAAAATCCATTACAGGATTATTAATAGTCTTAAATCCACAAAGACAATAATAGTGCTGTGGAAGACCAGAGGGGAGAGAGGCCAATATATTTACATTTATTCTACATACCAGATCTAGCAGGAATATAGCGCTATGTACACAGAGAAAGGTTATGCCCTGTAGTTCTATTCACATTCAGCATTAGCACGGTACAGATAAGGTGTCTTCCCTTTGTTTCCAAAGCGTCAACTTTTTTTTTTTTTTTTTTCCTTTTTGGATTTTTTTTTTTTTTTTTCTTTTAATGCTCAGATAACCTAAAGGCTTTCAGGTGCTCTACTTGTAACCCAGATCTAAGCTTCCATGAAGTACCAATGATAAGGGGGACCTTCACGTGTATACATTTACAATCAACACATATGCATGCAATATATATATATATATATATATATATATATATATATATATATATGCTACCACAATACATTTGAATATACAGTAAACCCCCCTCCATTGCGGGGGTTACGTTCCGGACCCAGCCGCGAAAAGTGAAAATCCGCGAAATAGAAAAACCCTATTAAAATGCATTGTAGGCATGTTTTTTTTTACTGTCACTGTACGTGTAAAAGCATTTTAAGGTCTTTAAACACACTTTTAAAACAATAGAAACTCATTTAAAAACATAAAAGATACTAAGAGACATAGCAAGAGCTATGAAAAACACAAAAATATTTCATTTTTAATGATTAATATAGTAAAATAACATTCCAAAAAAAACCGCAATATACGAGAAACCGCAAAAAACGGAACCGCGATGGAGCGGGGGTTTACTGTACACGGACTTAAATATGATGAAAACAGCTAACCATGTTCAATAGCAAGATTTCCTTCCATACAAATAACATGATCACTCCTATTTATTACATTTTCATACTATCACAATAGATATCCCCATTCACAACTATGTGCCAAGGTGGGGGAGTGGCTGCTTCTATGAAAAAAGATACCACTTTGGAGATATCTTTATGATCATTTAAATATGAATGGTAGTGTATATTCAAATAAATGTGACAATGTTAAAATTGAATATATATATATATATATGCACATGTGTTGATTGTAAATTTATTCTGACACCCTTTAATCATTACTACTTCGTGGATGCTTACCTCTGCAGTATGGTGGCACTCTAGGACTAGTAAAGTGTCACCTTCACCTCCCTTTTTTACGTAAAATTGTATAAGTTAACCCAGATCTATGCAAGCAACATCCAGCTCATCGGACCACATCTATAGAAGTGTACTTTGAAAGAAAGACTGATCAGAAATATGCTTTTAGGCATCAGAATCTGTTGTGTGGCCAAGATTTTCCTGCTCCACTGTACCACCAGAGGGAGCTAGCAAGTGACAGCAACTTAGCCATACCACTTGCATAGCCCGTTACAAGCATTGTTAGTCGGCAACATTTCTAGTGTGCCCCCTGCAGCAGATATCAACCAAAAGGGCAAGTCTACTCAGGCTGACCCTAGAAAGCACCACCTGAGACAGGATATATCACACGGTGGCAATAGTCCTGCACAACACAGACAGTTCTTCCTTTAAGCGCTGTTACATGAAGCATATCTTCCAATGCCAGTCTTCAAGGCTTATCAGTGTGGGTTGCATTCTATACTTTTAAGACGTGCAACATTTTTAAATTACGCTTTTGAAAATTGAATAGGTATAAGTTAAAGAACATTCAGCAATAAACACAATCAAATAAATAGTAGCATTGGTCACATTGGGAGAACATTTTGCACTGCCATTGTCATGTTCTCTAGTGGAACTTTTCAGCCTGACAAGTATTTGTTGTTTAGCCATGTTTGCAGTCCTCAAGGCCCTTTAACAGTGCTTCAGTTCTTGTCATGGAATTTAAGGGCGACATAACTAATTTTTGTCACACTAGCAATTCTGTTGCTTGAGATAACTTGCCAATCACAAAATTGCTAACCGACCATTCACCCCCTTCCAGTGTCACTCCCTTATTGATTGGACCAATGAAGCGGTACTCCATGGCTGCTTCCTTACTAGCGAGTGAGATTCTGTGACTTTTTGGCCAGTGAAGAAGCGACATTCACCAAGGTATCATCAGCAGCAGTGTCGCCAGTGTGACAAGGACCTTACACAAGTTCTGGCAGTGGAGAAAACATGCATGGTCGGGGACACTGACAGTGTACACAAGTATATAAGAGAAGTTTGAGTTAGTTTAAGAATAATTTGTGCTTTGTCTTTTTTTCTTTGCAGTGCTTAGAAACCATGCAGTTTTTTTTTTTATCATAGTAACCATATTCTCTTCACATCTACCCAGCAACTTTCTGGCCAAACTCTGCACACGTCAGCTGCTTGCCTGCCGATCGCTGCCATTGATGACAACTCCTCTACGAATGACATGCTGATCCTTTCTTCACTGGATAGGAATGCATTACCCTACCAATATTTCATGCTTGTTTGCACAGTTTACACTCAGATGGAGGCGTCCTCTTTTTGTTTCGTCTTTTATTTGCATTAGGTTTGCTCAAGACCTTTTTAGGGGAGCTGCCACCTTCCTTTGAGTGACTGCTATATTGACCTTATCTTCTCACCAAGCACTTGCCCTAGTATTTTTTTGGGGGGCCAGAACAGCACCATATTTATAGCTTTTCTGTTCATACCAAATATCAGCAAAAATGTAAAGAACGGAAAACATGCATTTTAAGGCTAGTCAGACAGGTTGATTTTAGTATCTGACTTTGCCACAGAGACTTTAACCTGTAAGAGATGCTTTAACTCTTGTCACAGTGAAATATGCCGGCATACCATCGGATGGGTGTGCTAACAGATTACACACAAAAAGACACCACTTGCCTCTTAGCAAAATGTTTCTCTCACTAGCTAGTCCCACTTGTGCTAGAAATTTCTAGGGAAAGCTCTGTGGCCTTGTTACACGGGCAATAAGTGACTGGACCACAAAGCTCACCTGCACTGCCTCTATAAAAATGTCATATTATCAATTGTCCGATATGTTGTTTGATGCTCTTACTTTAGGGCGAGTTTGCACAGACAACGTTAGACATAGATCTTCATAGCTGAAGCATCAATTTCCTGTGCTAAAAAAATCTGATACCAACCACCCACAGGTTTTCATGTGAATTAATCTTTGCTCTTGTGAGTGTGGAGAGTGATCTGTGTATCATTTCTGCCATGTCTCCCCTAGACTGGTGTGACCAAGGCCTCATTTGCATTTGTATTTCAAATGAAGCAGCTCTTTTTGGGGGGACCTAATCAAACCTTTGTGTTTAAAAATGTATGTAGTTGTACATCTGTTTCACAAGTGTCCGAGTACTTTTTTAGATGTCACAGTGAGTTTTTTTTTGCCCCTTCAAAGGGTTAACACACTTTGCACATTTCAGTCTGGAGCCAATTCACAAAGTCTAGGTCAAGACTAAACAAAACTGGAGCGAGTTCCCAATTTGATTAAAAAAATAATTGTTTGGCTGCCAAGAACAATGGCTCCAGACATGCATCCATTTTTGCCCCTGTTCCTGTAATTCAGGTCCTCTCTTGGGGTATCTCCATTAATAAAGACAACTCTCATTGAGCCTGGATCAATCGAAGTGACTGTCCATACGGAAAAACCTCTTTTAGCTATTTTTTTGTTGCTTTTACTAAACGCAAATCAAATCGCACCAGTACAAAAATGAACTATATGATGACTATTACAAGATTTACCTGACTCTGACCTTACTCTGGTTAGCAGTCTCAGAGGACCAACATTGGGAAACAGAAATCTGACTTAGACTTAAAACTCCCAAAACTCCTTGAAAACTCACGATGAGAAGACTGCAGTAGATGAACAGTTGCTGCCCATATCTGAAGCCTACATAAGCCATTCCATTTGGCTTGTATTCGGTTCCAAAAAACAAAAAAAATAAGTTAAAGTGCTATAAGCAAACCCGTCAAATGAACACGTTTCTATAAGAACAACGCTACGTTTTTCAACATTAAATTTACAAGATAATATACAGGTTTATCAAACAGCTGAATCTTCAGCACAGAAAAAATAAACTCACTGTCACACTGAGAACAGCAACTGTACTCGCATAACACCGAATAGAAGCTTAGTAAAAGTGTTGTGCTGAGCCGTTACTGCACAAAGGCTTAGATTTCTCTAAAATACAGCTACCGATAGAACCTAGACTGTTTTATTTTTCTTCTCTGAGTTCACATGACAGATTGCATATTCCACAAAAAAATACAAGTTACAATACTGTCTACTTATTGTACACATCAACCATTTTGATTGGGTACTAAAAAGTACAACAAATATGCACCCGATACAAAACTACAATAGACTTTCCTGCTTGTGGTATTCCCCTGCTGTCTAGGAACATTATGTATGGTATGTATGGTATGAATAACCCATTGCGTTCAGATCTCTGAACCAAAATACAAAAATAATTCATGAATTTTTAAGCTCAAAGGCCATTGACAGCGATATTTTGGAAGTGGGCAGGCACTAATGGGCTGCTTCACCTGCCTTTCCTTGGTATAGTTTGTGTCTCCCCCATGTCCATTGGCATCACCTTCTTGTGACTATTATTCTATATTTTGGGGAAGCACACTGCTATCGTGTGGTTTTATAGGCAGATATGGAAATCATTTAGGGTCCTCATCACTAGATTACTGTGGAGTTAAAAGTCATCATGCGATTTAAATTATCAGCAACTGGTCAAAACTGATTACTCCATTCAGTGCAAAGTAACAGACTCTCTTGATATCCAAATATCAGTTGTGTTTACATATGGCACAAGAAAGGGATTATAGACACTGTCCACATATACAGTACCAACCAACAGGGGGAGTCCAAAAATATATCCAAAATTATACAGATCCATTTATTCTGTATCTCAAGTTCATAAAGTTCCATTAATTGCTATTAATATTGCTTCAGTAGGCAACTCCACCTGAGACAGGAACCAATCTCTGGAAACACAAAAGAAAAGAGGGGCGCCAACTAACTGCAATATTAGTGGGCCTTTAAATGGATAAAATGAACAGCCAAATGCAAACTCAAAAGGATAAAAAGAGAAAGCTTATCTACAACCATATGGGTGTAAGGTGGCTGGTCCGCCTGGATGAAGTAGCTGATAGGGTTTGTCAATGGGGAGGCCGTTTCAGCTGATTCCAGAAGTAGGAAGAACCACCATGGAGCGCAGGAACTGGATGTGACCTCATGCAGTGGGCTGGCTGGTTGCTATGGTAACATGTTTCTACTTTAGGCTCCTTTCTCAAACCAAATCGGTAAGCCTTTTCTGCATGACATCACATCTGGCTACTGCACTCCAGAGTGGTTCTTCCTACTGCCAGGATCGGCAGAACTGGCTTCCACATTGACAAACACACTGTCGGCCGCTACATTCAGGTGGACCAGCCACATACCACCCATATGGTTACAGATAAGCTTTCTCTATTTTTATGCTTGTGAGTTTGCATTTGGCTGTTCATTTTATTCAATTAAATATCCACTATTGCACTATTGATATCCAACTTCTATCCCACTGCCTAGAGTCTCAGTAAAAAGATCATTGTGAGCTTATTCTCTGAGCCTGCATGGGCCCAAGGACTATAGGCATGTGTCTAAGGAACCTACCCCATCAAAAGCTTGGGACTAGAACCTTGCTGTTCGGTTATTGAGCACTGCATCATGGGAGGAAGATTACTTTGTGCCCCATATGTGGGCTCTGGCTTGGAAATTGGGTGACAAGGGAACACAGAATTCATAAGTATCAACAATAGAGGGTGGTCTACCGGGAGAACTTTTTACCTAAATGAACAAAGTTAACCTATACTGGGGAAATATGAGGCTGCTATTGCTCCACTCTTATTCTGAAAATGCTAGTTGCCTGGCCATCATGCTAAATCAATGGATTTAATACTTTCTGAGACACATTCAGAACAATAGGCAGGTTGGGAGATATTACTTCATGCTTACATATTTCTAATCTACAAACTTGCTCCGAGTCAGCAGCACAACAAAAAAAAAAAAAAAGAAAGAAGGACAGACAACTGTCATTTCCAAGAGGGCGGCAATTACAGCCCTTCCCCAGGTTTATCTCCCTATAGCTTTCCTTTAAAAGGCTATATCTACATAAAACAAGCCCCAAAAGCATATTCTCAACATTACCTCCTGTAAAGCAAGTTCCTTCAGAAACAATCCTGTCACCAGATTAAAAAGACCCCCCCCCCCCATGTTTCCTGAAACCCACTTGTAAACATCCAGATACTGATACGAAGCTCCTAGAATACTTTTATTATTGAACAGGTAAGTTGTGTTCTCAGATTCACCAGCAGGTGGCAAAACATCTAACATTGCAGCTCCTGGCTTCTAAAACCAAGAAAAGAGGTAAAGACACCGGTAAATAGTCCAAGTTTAATACCTAGGGTTGTTTTAATGAAATACCCTTGAAAAGCCAGGCTAGGGCTTCATGCTCCTTTGCAATTTTCTCCACAATATATAAGGAAATAAACTGGACAATAACGCAGTGAGAAGATGACAAATTCAATGGGTTGTTAAGGAGGAAGTTGTGGAAATATTGAGCATAATTGGCCAGTTTTGCTACTGTAGTCATTGAGAGCCCCAGAAAGGTGGTTAGTTCAACACATTAGTGCCCATCTACAACCAAAATATACCTTTTAGATGAAGATATCCTTTAAGTCGGTGAACCCTGGCTCCTAAAAATACCTTTCTGGGGTTTAAAACAATGCAACAGCTGTTATAATCTCACAGCTGACCACACGAAGATATCCGCAGTCTGCTTGTGATATGTGTCTTTCTACAGCCTTCTAGACTTGAGCCGGTGACAGAGAAAGTGACAGAGTTACGACATTCATCAAAAACGTACAGTTACAGCTTCACCCAATATTCATGTTCGAAAATAGATATAACTACCGAAAAAAATAAAAAATTACTATGGTTAAATATTAACAAAAATACAAATATATTAAAAGGGTATATATTAGTAAGCCGCAGTACATGGAGTCTCTCCTCCTCTCTTCTGTACAGGGTTGAGGAGATAATTCTGTGCTCTATTTATTTACATATTTACTCGAATGCCCAAATTTCAATGTCTTGGACAATGAAATCTTCTTTCTTAGAAAGTGTAGTATTTTCAAAGGTTTTACATGAGTGACTTCTCCCGTGGTAGAGATCTCCGTCCAGCCACAGCGCAAACTCTCCTCTGAAAGAAGAAGGAGACAAAAATAAGTGACACTTAAAATTCAGGCGGTCATAATTACAAGTTTTACCCTTAAAGCAACTATGTCACCAAAAAAAAAAAAAAAAAAAAACACAACTGGTTTTTTGTCTTACTGTAAAATCCATTTCTCTGACACTAGGCAGAAAAAAAGTCTGACTACGCCCATTAACAGTCCAAGGGGGGTATACTCCCTACTCAGTTTTGTTACAAGCAATGTCAGAAGAATTAGAACTTCACAGAGGGGTGGGTGTTGTAACCATCAATGAACATCAGAGAAATGGATTTTACGGTAAATAAAAAAATCCCATTTTCTCTTTCGTTCATTGACAGACACAGCTCCTGATCTTCTTAACCATTGGGACATCCCAAAGCAATGTTAAACATAAGGGGTGGGAACAGCGAAAAAGAAATTCCTAAGGCTAACTATAGCCAACCAGGTAAACAGGAGCTCAACCAAAGCAACTGGTGCTCACCTGAAAAGAAAACAATACACCCTCAAAGAGGACCAGGTCCTCTAAACAGTAGCCTGCAAAACCATGCGGGCCAAAGGAAGCATCCGCAAATGCCAACAGAGGTGGCTGCCTTGCAAACCTGCATCACTGACGCCTGATGATGGAAGGCCCAAGAGTGCCCGGACCACTGATTGCCCAAGTAGAGTGCCCCTTGATGTAATAGGCCTAAATCACAGTCTGTCTGATCCATCTGGAAATGATCGCAGAGGAAGCGGACAACCCTTTCTGAGGTCCATCCGTATGCAAAAATAGTTAGTCTGATTTCCTAAAAGACTCCATAGCTGCCAGGTACGCCCTAATCGCCCAGACCATATCCAAGGCATGCAAAGCAATTTCCTTTGGATGTTGTGGCCTGGAAAACAGGGATGGCAACAATGTCTTCATTCAAATGAAAACCAGAGACAACCTTTGGAAGGAACGACGGACAGGGACGAAGAACCACCTTATGTCTGTGAACCACCAAGTAAGGTGAACGACAGGATAATGCTGCCAATTCCGACACCCTTCACACAGAGGTAATAGCCACCAAGAACGCCACCTTCGGAACAGCGCAAGCAGGGGAATTTTCCAAAGATTCTGAAAAGGCGGCTTCTGGTGGACTGAGAGCACTAATTTGCGGTCCCAAGGCATCAATGGAGACCGCACTGGAGGGGCCAAGTGCCTAACCCCCTAAAGAAAGGTGTGCACCAGGGATTATGTGGCCAAGGGCTGTTGAAAGACCACTAAGGCCGACACCTGACCCTTGATAGTACTCAAGGCCAGTTTCTGCTTAACCCCCTTTGAAGTAAGGTCAAGGTCCAAGCCACAGAGAAAGAGCGAGGATGAACCCCCAAGAGACTCACACCACGCAATGTAGAATGGTACATCTTGCTAGAAGAAAATTTTCTAGCTTTTAACAGGGCTGGAATCACAGACTCAGACAAACCTCTATCTTTCAGCACCTGTCGTTCAACAGCCAAGCCGTCAAAGCCAGCGACTGTATAGCAGGATGGAAGATTGGACAGCAGATCCTCCCTGAAAGGAAACTTCCAAGGAACGTTGGCGAACAGCCGCACCAATTCAGCGTACCAAGCCCGGCGAGGCCAGTTTGGAGCCACTAAGATGACTGGAATCCCTTCTGCCTCGATCCTGCGTAGAAGTCTTGAAAGAAGCTGGAGAGGAGGGAAGGCGCAAATCAGATACTAACCCCACAGGGCCACCAACGCCTCTGTGGCGTCCACCAGAGGATCCTGTGACCGAGCCACAAACCTCTCAACCTTCCTGTTGAGCCAAGACGCCAACAGATCCACCTCGGGGATGCCCCACCGGAGACACAACTGATGAAACCCCTCCGGATTAAGGGACCACTCTACTTGGTCCAACGCCTGACGACTGAGGTAATCCACCTGCCAGTTTTCCACCCCGGGAATGTGTACGGCGGAGAGGGCTGGAATGAACCATTCTGCCCACCTTAGAATGCCGGCTACCTTCAAAGCCGCCAGGACACTTTTTGTGCCCCCCTGGTGATTGACATAAGCCACGGCCGTGGCATTGTCCGATTGAATGTGCACTGGACATTCCTGAAGACGATACGTCCAATGGTCCAGGCACAGACTGATCACTCAGAGTTCCAAGACATTGATTGGTAGTCTGGACTCTTCCAGTGTCCAGAGCCCCTGAGCAGAATTTTTGCCGGGGACGCCTCCCCAGCCGGACAGGCTGGCATCTCTGTTGATCACTGTCCAATACAAGGAGAGGAAGGATTTGACAAGCCGAAGCGCCGGAAAACGAAGCCACCATATCAGGGACTCCCTCACTCATTTCCCGGCTTAGCCGGATCTGATTGTCCAGGGACTGCGGAGTCTTGTCCCATTTGGCCAGAATCTCTCATTGCAGGGGCCTTGTATGGAACTGCGCAAACAGCCCATCAGGCCCAGCACCCTCATGCAATTCTGGAGGGATGACCATCTGCTGGACAGCAGGAGAAAAATTGCAGCCTGCAATTTTTGGAGTTTGTCCAGAGGAAGGTGCACTCTGGCTAAGGCCGAGTCCAGAGTCAGACCCAGATAGTCTAGCTTTGTGGACGGAACCAGAGCAGACTTCTGAAAATTCAGAAACCAGCCGAACTCCCTCAGAGTTTGTATGGTGATTTCCAGGTCCACCAGAGCAGTAGGAGACTCCGCTCGCAGAAGGAGGTCGCCCAAATAGCCCAGTACCGAGATCCCCCATTGGCGTAACAATGCTAGCACCGGGGCTAACACTTTTGCGAAGACCCGAGGAGCAGAGGCGAGACCAAAAGGTAACACCACAAACTGAAAATGCTCCTCTCCTACGGCAAAGTGGAGGAAACGCTGGTGACTGGTACATATTGGAATGCTAAGGTAAGCATCCTTGAGGTCGATCGAGGCAAGAAAATCCCCCTGATGAAGCGATGTTACCACCGTGGACTCCATTTTGAACATCTGCACCAGCATAAAGCAGTTCAGCGCTTTGAGGTCCAGGACTGGACGCACCTTGCCTTCCTTCCTGGGAACTGTAAACGGGTTTGACTAAAAACCCTGAAAATGTTCTGAAGTTGTAACCAGGACAATCACCCCTTGAAGAAACAGGTCTTGCACTACCCCAAACAGACCCTGTAAGCGGTCCGGGGACAGGCGCAAGTTGGAAGAGAGAACCTTGCCAGGGAACACGAGCGAAACCGGATCTTGTAGCCAGACCGAATTACTTTGTGGACCCACTTGTCTTGTACCAGGGAAGTCCACGGGTCTAGACACCAGCAAAGTCGTCCACCGTCCTCGATACGGGTGAGGGCGCACCTTCATGCTGAAGGAGCCTTGTCCACAGGTCTGGAGAAGCCCGCTCTTGGCTTGCCAGACAAGGGTCGTTTGGATCTACCAGAGGAGGCCCTGAAAGGCTTTGAGCCCTTGTCAGTCAACCCTGAGGGACGAAAAACGTCTTAGGAGCCGAGGAGGGGGGCCCACGTCTACGACGAGGGTCCTTGCCCCTAGTAGCCTGCGGAAGAAAGGTACTCTTTCCCCCTGTGAGGCCTTTAATGATGTCATTCAGGGTAGCTCCATGGCGTGGGGTTCCCCCTTCAAGGTCCTCCGAGGACAAGTCGCATGCCACAAGTCAGATTAGTTAAGATCGGATGCGATTTACATTCAAATCAATGGGCTGAAATTGTGCCCAATTCGAACCAAAGTAGTGCAGGAATCTTTTTCCAAGTCGAACCAGTTAAGACGCCTCTCAGAGGGAACCATTGATTTTGACATGTCATGTGACTTGTGCTCTCGAGCGTATGTCGGACCAGAGTGAACTGGCCCTTAATATCACTTTAGGAAAAAGGAAGTGGACCTTCTAATAGTGTGAGCAGTTCACCGATTGGTTTCAACTATTGCCTGGAATAGCATCTATGCTGTTAGGGTCAATATCAGACGATAAAAGCAAGGCCAAGAAGTGCTTGATGTCACCCTTAAACAAGCAGCTAGCAGGTGTTTCACAAGCTACAATTAGTGATGAAACCTTCTAGCAGCTTGGTAACAGTCCACACTCCAACTAGGATGTGTGCTGAACCTGCTAAAACTAGAGCTTAATGGGGCTTTAAAGGGTTAAAGCTGCTTGCTAAAAGCTTGCTGTACGTGCCACTCTTACACAAACTGAAACCGTGTAAACAAGTCCTAAAAGCCTGCTAGGAGAAGCCTACAAAACATGCCTGCAGGAACAAGCATGCAAAGACAAGTTTACAATTCCTTTCACTTAAATACCTTTGGTAGTCCTTACTTAAAGTGGAACTTCACTCTCTTAACATTGACTATTTTTAATCCTTATGCTGCTAGCATTAGTAAACAAATAGGAAAATGTATTTGATTTTTTTTTTAAACAGTTTTTTTGCATTTCGTTAGTTACTTCCTAGTTTCTATGCCTAGGCAAATGATGTCATACATCCCAGGAGTCATCAGGAGGGGTTTTCTCACATAAGCACACACTCCTGCCTGCATGCCTGAGCTAAGGGCAGATGGTTTTGAGGAAGTAATTGCTACATGAATCATCTGCCCTTACTCAAGATGGCCATGGTCAGAAATGCTAGGGGTGTTTTTCTAAGTGATTTCTTGGCAAAATAAAGCATTGAGACATGGATGGATGGGGGCATTTGCTTAGAAAAATAAAAATGAATGAAATGGCTCTTTTGGTTTGTGGTATGCAGATGAAGCTCTATAGTAAGATATTACTTGGCTTGTCTGCTATCGCCATCTAGGGGCTATAAGCCGATGCTACAGTTTACTTCCCAAAATTGACCAGATTATTTTTTTTCTGACCTTCTTCACACAAGTAAATTCACAGAGAATGTGGTCATAAATACTCTTACAGTTTACTGCTAAAAATATCAAACACTAAATGACATACATGAGACATGTACAGTCTATACAGCCAGGTCCATAAATATTGGGACATTAAAACAATTCTAATCTTTTTGGCTCTATACACCACCACAATGGATTTGAAATGAAACAAACAAGATGTGTTTTAACTGCAGGCTTTCAGCTTTAATTTGAGGGTATTTACATCCAAATCAGGTGAACGGTGTAGGAATTACAACAGTTTGTATATGTGCCTCCCACTTTTTAAAGGGACCAAAAGTAATGGGACAGATTAACAATCATAAATCAAACTTTCACTTTTTAATACTTGGTTGCAAATCCTTTGCAGTCAATTGCAGCCTGAAGTCTGGAACGCATAGACCTCACCAGACGCTGGGTTTCATCCCTCGTGATGCTCTGCCAGGCCTCTACTGCAACTGTCTTCAGTTCCTGCTTGTTCTTGGGGCATTTTCCCTTCCGTTTTGTCTTCAGCAAGTGAAATGCATGCTCAATCGGATTCAGGTCTGGTGATTGACTTGGCCATTGCACAACATTCTACTTCTTTCCCTTAAAAAACTCTTTGGTTGCTTTCGCAGTATGCTTCGGGTCATTGTCCATCTACACTGTGAAGCGGCGTCCAATGAGTTCTCAAGCATTTGGCTGAATATGAGCAGATAATATTGCCCGAAACACTTCAGAATTCATCCTGCTGCTTTTGTCAGCAGTCACATCATCAATAAATACAAGAGAACCAGTTCCATTGGCAGCCATACATGCCCACGCCATGACACTACCACCACCATGCTTCACTGATGAGGTGGTATGCTTTGGATCATGAGCAGTTCCTTTCCTTCTCCATACTCTTCTCTTCCCATCACTCTGGTACAAGATAATCTTGGTCTCCTCTGTCCATAGGATGTTGTTCCAGAACTGTGAAGGCTTTTTCAGATGTTTGGCAAACTCTAATCTGGCCTTCCTGTTTTTGAGGCTCACCAATGGTTTACATCTTGTGGTGAACCCTCTGTATTCACTCTGGTGAAGTCTTCTCTTGATTGTTGACTTTGACACACATACACCTACCTCCTGGAGAGTGTTCTTGATCTGGCCAACTGTTGTGAAGGGTGTTTTCTTCACCAGGGAAAGAATTCTTTGGTCATCCACCACAGTTGTTTTCTGTGGTCTTCCGGGTCTTTTGGTGTTGCTGAGCTCACCGGTGCGTTCTTTCTTTTTAAGGATGTTCCAAACAGTTGATTTGGCCACACCTAATGTTTTTGCTATCTCTCTGATGGGTTTGTTTTGCTGTTTTTTCAGCCTAATGATGGCTTACTTCACTGATAGCAACAGCTCTTTGGATCTCATATTGAGAGTTGACAGCAACAGATTCCAAATGCAAATAACACACTTGAAATGAACTCTGGACCTTTTATCTGCTCCTTGTAAATGGGATAATAAGGGAATAACACACATCTGGCCATGGAACAGCTGAGCAGCCAATTGTCTCATTACTTTTGGTCCCTTAAAAAGTGGGAGGCACATATACAAACAGTTGTAATTCCTAAACCGTTCACCTGATTTGGATGTAAATACCCTCAAAGTAAAGTTGAAATTCTGCAGTTAAAGCACATCTGGTTTGTTTCATTTCAAATCCATTGTGGTGGTGTATAGAGCCAAAAAGATTAGAATTGTGTCGATGTTCCAATGTTTATGGACCTGACTGTATACACACACACACCACCTAACACTTGCCAGCTAGATACTAGGGAATCATGCAAAATAGACACTTGGTTTTTAGTTTTTTTTTTTTATTAAAACTAAATTTCTATTCATAGAAGTTGTATACAAACATAACATTAAAGACATTTTTAGTAACCACCATTTTACAGAAGCCTGCATACAGGGCCGGATTAAGAGCATCATGGGCTTGGTGCTGAGGATTTTGAAGGGCCTTAAGGGCCGTGCCTTGCCATGCACCCAGAGGAGGAAGGGTGCAGCCATGCATGCCTAATTCAACATGGGATGCTGTCTCTGAAGCCCATAAACACATCCATGCATCGGCAACTGTCCCTCCTTGTCCGGCCTTCGCGCTGTGTGGGGAGGTTCTGAGGGTGCTGCCTGGGGAAGCGAGCATAGAAGCCAGACTTCTGTGTTTACAAGTGACAGAAGAGCGGTAACAGTGAATATGGCCAACCCGAGGCCTATATAAAAGGTAGGGGCCTGGAGCTGCAGCTCCAATAGCCCCTACGTTAATCTGGCCCTGCCTGCATAGTGGTTAGCACTTTTGCCTTGCACTGCTGGAGTCATGGTTTCAAGCCCAACCAGCAACACAATACCTGCATAGTGTTTGTATGTTATCCACCCAGGTTACCACTGGGTACTTCAGTTTCTTTCCATATTCCAAAACACGGTGGTAGGTTAACTGGCATCTTATCAGACAGGCGATACAGGTTCAAGTGTATGTATGCACGTGCCAGTATGCGTGTGGCAGGCAGAAAGTTTATAGTCTGTGCCAAAATAGTGGATTGCTATCCATGCAGATCCACCGACGGGCTTTCTCAGAATGCTAGTAGCTAAATACGGTTTAGTGGACCCTAAGGGCTCTTTCACACGGGCGTTCCTTTTTTTTTGCCCGATCAGGTCCTTTTTTTTTTTTTTTTTTGTAACGGACACGGATGACACTTGTGTCATCCGGTCCGTATGTCCGTTTTTCATCCCATCCGTTTGCGGATGAAAAACTGACATAATGCATGTCTATGTAAATACGGATGTCTGCGGATGACACCACTGACATCCGTTTTTGCTTCAGTTCCGTTTTTTGAAAGGAAGAAAAAATAGGGTTCTCCTCTGTTCAAAAAAACTGAACTGAACTGACAAAAAACGAATGTCAGAGGATGATCATCCGATGACATCCGTATTTACATAGAGATACATTATGTCCGTTTTTCATCCGCAAACAGATGGGATGAAAAACGGACATACAGAACGCCCGTGTGAAAGAGCCCTAAGTGAACAATGCCTTGACAGCGATCATATGACTTGGTCCCAGAAGGACTCCAAATTAGTATTTTAGAAAATATATAGCCATTTCAAATGCATGTACATATGGAGAGTAAATAAACAACCAAGGATTACTTCTTGGCTTTAGGTTATTCCTCCATTTAAACACTCTACATCCCCTTCTTTAAAGCTTAGAAATTTAACCTAGTGATCTACAAATACATTTTAAATCAAATTAAAGGGTTAGTTCACCTTTTCCCAAAAAAAAAAAAAAAAAAGTAAACACCCTTACACCGTCACCCCTTCCAGGGCCCCCTGCTGAACCTATCTCCATGGGTGATGAGCTGTCAGTGTCCATGCAGCTGGTGTAGTAATCTGAGGATTTGAAATTCCCTGCTCTTCTCGCCTTCACTCTGTAGGGCTTCCAGGACAAATCATAGGGATTCGGATTTGTTAGCGCCTGCGCGTGACTGCTTTGACCAATCGGAATACCTCTGATCCATGCATGAAACCCTAGCAAAAGAAGGGGGAGAAGAGCGGAGATTTCAAATCCCAGGACCATTGCACCAGCTGCATGGGCACTGAAAGCTCATCATCCGCAAAAGGTAAGTGCTGCGGGGACCAAGGAGGGTGGGGAGGGTGTACAGCGTAAATTTTTTCTGAAAAGGTGAACTTACACTTTAGAAATAAAAATGATAATCCCATAAAGAGGATTGCAGCACATTATTGTTAAAGTACAATAACACTTACCCTCCTCCTCCGAATGCTAACGAGTCCATATCACCTTTGATAAAGAACATATTATCCCCTGTCCATTTAAACACCTAGGAAGAGAACAAAAGAAAACATTCATTAGCTGAATGCCTCCCCTCCCTTTATACAATCATATGTTCCAAGAACTACCAATCACGTCATGTGATATATGTGCTCTATAATTCCCATGATCACAAGATGATTTAGTTCACATAATAATAGTGCACATAGTTCAAAGAGATAAATATAATATCCTACACTTGTATTAAAAGGGGACTGGAAAAGACTAAGCTGTCTGGGTCTTATTTTCCATTTACAGAAATGTGAGTAAAGATTACAAGTTTAAATATTCAGGGTTACAACTGAAGTTCTACTGCACAAAACGTTAAAGGGACCCGGTCACTATTATATCAGTACTGTGCCCTTTCTGGCAGGCTACAAGTACAATCTTTGTTTTCTCGCAGTGCTACCTTTACCACTGTCTGGGCCCCCCGCTGGGTGTCATGGTTCCTCCTACTCTCTACGGAGTCCTGTAATGAGGTAGTGGCCAGTGGGGGGATCCATGGCGCCCAGTGAAGGACATACCTTCTGACACTCCAAGAAGTGTCTGATTGCAACCGTGCTTGTGGCTCCACCAAAGAGCAAACGTTTAACTCCAGATCTGCCAAATAGGTATTCAACTTTTCACAGGATGACTGTGTTTGCATTTTGTTATCTTAGTGACATGGTCACTGTCAGTGGTGAAGCTAGACATTCTTTCACCCGGGGCAAAGACTCAGTGCCCCCCTCCCCAAGAGCGTTCTCCATCCACGCACCCTCGGCCCCCAGCCAAGAGAAAGAAGTTCAAGTGTAATAAATAAATAAAGCCATAGGATAAGGGCACACTGGCTGTGGAGCGTTTGCAGACAGGCTTCTGGAGCTGCAGCTGCGCTCTTGTGATGGCGGAGGCGAGCATCAACAGCCAGGGCTCTAGAAGCCTGCCTGGAAAACTCCCAGAGCCAGAATTTCCCCATCCTGTTGCTAAAACGTTGCTATGGCACTCAAGCTGTTGATGCTTGCCTCCGCCATCACAAGAAGGAATAGCGCCAGACATGCACAGTGAACCATTCACTCTGGTACCATGGGGCTGAGCTCAGCACCATAGCAACGTCCTAGCAACAGGATGGGGGAACGCTGGCTATGGGAGTTTTTCAGGCAGGATTCTGAAACTCCCAAGTGGTACTTACCGCTGCTATAACAAAAGCGCACTCTCTCTCTCTGATTCAAACCCCATTATTATTATAATTATTATACAGGATTTACATAGCGCCAACAGTTTAACAATATAAAGGGAGACAATACAGCAACAATACAAATTCAATACAAGAGGGTTAGGAGTGCCCTGCTCCTAAGAGGTTGCAATCTAATAGGAAGGGGCAGGTGAAACAAAAGGTAGTAACTGTGAGAGATGAACTGATGAGGGAAGTAGGCGATTCAGTTAGCTGAAGGCAGGATAGGCTTCCCTGCAGAGATGAGTTTTCAGGGATTGCCTAAAAGTGGACAGAGAAGGAAATAACTAGACAGATTGGGGTAGCGAGTTCCAGATGATGGGAGAGGCTCTGGAGAAGTCCTAGAAAATAGCATGGGAGGAGGAGGAGACAAGGGAGCTAGAGAGCAGGAGGTCTTGGGAGGAGTGGAGAGGACAGTTTGGTGATATTTGGAGAGAAGATTGGTGATGTAGCTTGGGGCAGGTTGTAAATGGCTTTGTTTGTTATTGTTAGTGTTTTGACTTTTATTCGTTGGGCAATGGGAAACCAGTGTAGAGATTGGCAGAGAGGTGTGGTGGACACTGAACAGTTTGTAAGGTTAATGAGGCTGGCAGCAGCATTCATGATAGACTAAAGATGGGATACCTTGCGGAGAGGTAGGCCAATAAGGAGGGAGTTACAATATGAATACATTCTCTTCAGTTTCTACAGTGCCCAACTTAATGCCATGACAGCAGGGTAGATAGCACACTACACACCTTCACCATCTGACTCCAATAGAGATGTTGCTGTGGTGCTCCAACCGCTGATGCTTGCCATGAGCTCTCGGATTAAATACTGTGCACACACACTGTGAACCATCCACCTCTTTGCCATGATACTAAGCTCATCATCATAGCAACGGGGAAGAAAGTGTATGTGCAGTGTTTGAATCTGAGGAAGCCGCCCTCATGTGATGATCGAGATGAGCAATAACAGCTAGTGCTCCATAGCAAAATCCAAGCATGAGGGCAGACCGGGAACTCCGCTATGGGAGTTTTTTTTTGGGAAAAGGCTGGGGCGCTGGCCCTCTCCTCCCCCCCCCCCCCCCCCCCAGTTTTGGCACTGGTCACTGTCATGCAGAAGTGCAGGAAATTAAGAAGAATTAGGAGGGTTGTGTGTGGTCACTACTTTTTAGCATGTCAATGCTTTGGGAACATAGCACAGGGCTTGGCTGTCCCTGCCTTCAAATGATCAGGAATACACAATTAAAATGCATATCTATGGACTGCTTTACTAGCTGTTGGAAGGACCCAGCAGGCTCCACCCACTACAGGCTGCCTGCAGAAAACTACAGGTGGGGGCAGATATGAGACCAGTCACCCTCTGTACATGGAGAGAGCAGCAGTGACCGGTCTTTATTACAGGAAGCACCTTGCACGAGAGGCAATGTTTTAAACCAGATTAATGCACAGATCTTGAAATACACAAAGCATGCCAAAATCCAAGTAAAAAATACACCTGACTCTTGTATTTAGAAAATATCTGTTTAACCTAAATTTTTGCTTCAACTTAGACTGTCCACAGACTATCTACTTGGGAATGTCATTGCATAAAGATACTACAAAACTTGGGAATGTCAAAAAAAAAAGGAAAAATGCATGGTTTCAAAAACAGTAAAGACACTGCATCTGTCAAATTAGTAACTTATAATATCAATAATGATTTCTTTATTAGAAAAAAACAATGGGGGTGATTTACTAAAATTGGAGTGCAAAATCTGGTGCAGCTCTGTGTAGAAACCAATGAGCTTCCACTGTTTTTGTCAAAGTTTAATTGAACAAGCTGAAGTGCACTCTCCAGTTTTAGTAAATCAACCCCAATGAGTGATTCTAAACATCAAAGTGCACATAGTTGCCTCCTACAATAGACCTAAACTGCTTGATTCTGAACGGAGTATTGCACAGGCTGTTTATGATAACCAAATTGCTTATTTACCCGTGCTAGGAAAATCCACTATATGCGATTGTACATCAGTGATAAAAAAAAAAAAAATAAGCTAACAAATCCCATAAACGTTTATGAAGGCTGCAGCTATGATAAGGTTCTACATCCTAAGGGCTCTTTCACACGGCCGCTCCGATTTTTTAGTCCGCTGCGGCACTTCTTTTTTTTCACGGACACGGATGACACTTGTGTCATCCACTCCGTATGTCTGCATATCATCCCATCCGTTTGCGGATGATATACGGACATAATGTATGTCTATGGGGATTGCGGATGTCAGCGGATGACACCTCTGACATCAGATTTTGCATCCTTTCCGTTTTTTAAACGGAAGAAAAATAGGGTTCTGTTCCGTTCCAAAAAAACGGAACAGAACTGAGAGGACGAAAATCGGATATCAGCGGATGGTCATCCGCTGACATCCGCAATCACATTGACATGCATTATGTCCGTTTTTCATCCGCAAAAAAATGGGATGAAATACGGACATACGGAGCGCCCGTGTGAAAGAGCCCTAACGCAAGTAAACAAAATCAAAGCGCTGCCCTATTACAGATAAATACAGTGTGTGGTAAACAAAGTGCATGCATAATCCATGTCCCAGTTCAACTTCATTATAGTACACTAACATTCTATATTGTAAGCTCCAACGAGCAGGGCCCTCTGATTCCTCCTGTATTGAATTGTACTGTAACTGTATTGTCTTTTCCCACATTGTAAAGCGCTGCGCAAACTGTTGGCGCTATATAAATCCTGTATAATAATAATAACTAACATCAATGGTGCAGTCTTTAGCCACTTCTGGACCGGAAGATTTTCCCCCTTAATGATCAAGCCATATTATGCGATTCGGCACTGCGTTATTTTACCGGACAATTGTGCGGTCGTGCGACGCTGTACCCAAATACAATTGATGTCCTTTTTTTCCCACAAATAGAGCTTTCTTTTGGTGGTATTTGATCACCTGTGCGATTTTTATTTTTTGCGCTAACAACAAAAAAAGAGCGACAATTCTGAAAAAAAAAAAAATATATATATATATATATATATATATATATATATATATATATATATATATATATATATATATATATATATATATATATATATATATATATATAATTTTTTTTTTTTTTCCACTTTCTGCTATAGAACATTCTCAAAAAAAAAAAAAAAAAAGAAAATCTAAATTTTTTAACATTTTAGGCCAATTTGTTTTTTCTGCTACATATTTTTAGTAAAAAAAAAAAAAAAAAAAAACGCAATAAGCGTATGTTGATTGGTTTGCGCAAAAGTTATCGCGTCTACTAACTACGGGAAAGATGTATGTCATTTTTATTGTTTTTTTTTTTACTAGTAATGGTGGCGATCTGCGATTTTTAGCGGGACTGAGACATTGCGGCGGACAGATCGGACACCTAACTGTCATTTTTGACACTTTTGGGGGCACCAGTGACATTACTACAGTAATCAGTGCTAAAAATATGCACTGTTACTGTAATGACACTGGGAGGGAAGGGGTTAACATTGTGGGTGATCAAGGGGTTAAAAGTGAGCCTAGGGGAGTGATTCTAACTGGGGGGGGGGGGGGGCGTGGCTTGTGAAATAATCATAGAGACCTGTGGTCCTATATTGAGGGATCACAGGGGCTCTGTGATCATTCCAGGGAGAGCGGTCGGCTGTGTTTACAATAGCTGACCGTTCTCTCACAGCGGGGAGCGATCATGGGTGTCGGGCGGCAAACAGAGTCGCCTGCCCCATGCATCAGCTTCTACGCTGCCGAGTGCAGACAGGAACGCGCTCGCCCCCTAGCTGCTGGCGTGTGGCCGACGTAGGTCTAAGTCGGTTTGCACAGGAGGGGCGCACTGACGCAGTAATAAGGCGGCGGGCAGTCGGGAAGAGGTTAGTGGTGCTGTGCCATCTCCTATTATTAGTGAATTAAAAAGAACTATTAACACTCAGTGCTGTGCTCCCCTTCTGTGTTCCCACACTCACTAACAGCTGTAGACTCTTACATGTAAAATAAGAGGTTGAATTGCTGGTGCCTTGGTACTGCTAGGATGTGTATTCCTTCTCTGTTGTCGGTTCTTCAATATAGCAGCAGGGTTCAAATATTGGTGTACTCTTGCTCATGAAGTGGTAGAATGAGCCTTAAAGGTAAATACTTCTCTCTAAAGAAGTTGCTGTTTGTTTCACCTTTCTTTTCACACTGATTTCTGATTTGGAAGGTCTGCATTTAGAGAAGTCACAAGGTGCCTATGATGAGGTTTGAACCCTACTGCTACATTGAAGAAGAGTACAGAGAAGGAATACAGATCCCAGCAATACCAAGGCATGAGCAATCCAAGCACTTGGGACTTTTAGGTGTAAGAGTCCACAGCTGTTGGTGAGTGTGGGAACACAGGAGGGGAGCACAGCACTGAGTTTCCTGCACTAATAAAAAGGAGATGGCACAGCACCACTAAAGATTGCACTATCGATGTGTGTACCATAATGAAGTTAAACTAGGACACTGATTATACATGAACTTTATGTTTAGCACACACAGTATTTGTAATAGGCAGAGCTTTCATTTTGTATACTTGTTTATGAGAACTGCTGGATTTTCCGTTCTGATGAGAGGACCAGGACCATTCTCTAATGAGGATATATTTTGTGTAGGCTTTTAAGCCCTCAAATTCCACCTCTCAGAGGCTCTTTAAATGGGCTTTAATCCCCGAGAGGTGGTATAGCTTCTGTATCATGTGCCCTCTGTGAGAGCCAATAGAGAATCCATCCAACTGGCTCCTGATCGGAAGCCTTCACCGAAAGTCGTCAGTGACAGCCTTGTCAGTGCGCTAAGAGCATGCAGTGAGCGCGCTCTGAGCAAACAAACCTCATGCCTCCATGAACGCATCTATACTGCAGCTGAGCATTAAAGCTCACATTTCCTGGCATAACATATATGCGTTACACAATCTGCAAGAGGTTATTGCATTCGTTTGCAGAAAACACAAGGCATAAAATCCCTAGGCTTCTTACGCTAGGCTGTATAAACATGTCAAGAAGAGATGGGGTTTTCCATTTTGATTAGGCACTGTAAACCTAAATGTGTTCTAATTAAGACCTAATTTATACAGGTTGTAATCACCAGGGCCAATCATGGCTGATTAAGTGTGTTGATGAAGCCATAATATTCTCCAAACAGACCATCATGGAGCCAATGTCTGTATATTGAGCAGAAATAAAAAACGCCAAATGAGTAGCAGACACCAGACTATGTGAAAATTTAGTATGAAACGAGGGGGCTGAACTAGAAAATGTGGAGGTGTCAAAAACCATCTGTGTTACTGCTAGTTGTCCATAACATTCCAGCTGTCTGTCTCAAAATGAGGGTTAGGAAATCACAACTGGGATCAGGCTTTTTCCTGCTGACTACTTCAATCAAAATTCTGATGAACAGCTGGAAAGCCATTGGGCATTACAATCCAATTTTCTCAATTCTTTCCCAGTATGTGGAACAGGATAAAAAGGCAATGAAGAAGCAATCAAATCAACTCAACTGGGAATTTTTGGTTGCGTTAAAGAAAATGATCACAACTAGCCCAGTGAATGCAGAAAACAGGTACCAACAGATCCCTGCACAATGTAATAAAATCTTCAGTCACCGAGTCTAACGGTATGCCAATACGGATGTTGAATAAAGTCAGTGCAATGGGGGCACCAATGAGAGGCAACAGAGTTATTATTTTGGGTACGTTTATGCTCTGCCTTTTCCCAAAACAGGATTTTGGAGTTCAAAGGGTTCTTTGTTTAGTCAAAAGATGATCTTTATTTTGGCTAATATTAAAGCGGAGTTCCGGGCACAGATCTCATTTTTTAATGAACATACCCCCGGGACAGTCAGGGCTAGCACATTCCACAATGGCTAGCCTCTGATCTGTCCCGGTTCGCACTTACCTTTTAGAAGAAATACTTACTTTGAAAATTTCTTCCACAGCGTTTCCATCTCTCTTGTGGGCAGCTGAAGCCGGCGCGGTCCTCTTCGGTGTCTTCTTCCGCGTCTTCTTCCGCGTCTTCTTCTCCCAGAATGCGCCGCACCGGCCCCTCTCGTCACTTCCGGTGCGGCGCCGCATTCCCCTGCTAAACAGCTTCTGGGTCGCCCGGAAGTGACGTGCGGGGCCGGTGCCGTCGCATTGATTCCTGGGAGCTGTGACGTTCAGCTCCCAGGAATCATAGCGAGGCAGGAGCAGTCAGAGGTGAGTATTTACGATCTTCGATTACAAGGTGAGTATACAAAAAAAAAAAAATAACTATCCAATTCCTTTTCAGGTTATGTGTAGCTAGCGGAGGGGCACAAAAAAAAAATACAGATTTTGTGCCCGGAACTCCGCTTTAAAGGAATTGTAAAGTCAGGAGGCTTTTTATCTTAATGCATTACGATGGAAACCTTCTGGGTGTAGCAGCCTCCCCAGCACCCTCTAATACTTACCTGAACCCATTCTCTCTCCAGCGATGTCTACGAGTCCCTCGGCAGTTCGGGACCCTCTCTCCTGATTTGCTGAGACACAGTCGCAGGGCCACTGGCTCCTGTGGCTGTCAGTTACCCAATCAGAAGAAGGGGGGGGGTAGGGCCAAAGGGCAGCTCCGTGTCTGAATGGACACACGGAGCAGCAGCTCGGCTCGGGTGCCCCCATAGCAAGCTGCTTGCTGTGGGGGCACTCAATGGGAAGGAGGGGCCAGGAGCAGCAACGAGAGACCCGAGAAGAGGAGGATTCGGGCTGCTCTGTGCAAAACCAACTGCACAAAAGAAGAAGGGAAGTAGAACATGTTATTTAAAAAAAAAAAAAAAACAAGCTTTTACAACCACTAAGTTCATCTTATTATAGTTCTTTGTTCAATATTCTCATTCTATGGATCAATTTTAGAATTTTGTAGCCCACTTTGACCTGTTTTGTCTATGTTTTTAACATAGAGAAGGGAGTGTTTTCTCTTCTCCCTACTGTAGTATTGTACACTTTACTTCCTAAAGGCTCAGTCCACCCCATGTGAAACTTCAGCTATGGGTGAAGCCTGGCAGACTAAAGCACCTATTGGCTTCTTATATCTTCACTGCAATCACAGCAATGAAATCTACCTTGAAAAGTACCAAATGAATCTGAAGCTTTTAGTGTTCCACTCACCTTGACAGAAGAAACCCAAGTAACCAGTAGAGAGCCTGGACCTCAACACAACCAAACACTTTTGGGTTGAATTGGAACACTAAGATTTCTTGCTCAACATCTGACTTCAACCTCAAATGCTCTTTTGATGGAATGGGTACAAATTCCTACAGACACATTCCAAAATCTTGTAGAAAATCTACCGGGAGAAACGGAGCCTGGTATAGCAGCACAGGGTGGAAAGCATAGATCAATGCTTATAGTTTTGGAAAATTCAACAAGTTCATAGTGTGATGGTCAGGTGTCTACAAACTTATATACAACCCTAACTCCAAAAAAATTGAGACGCTGTGCAAAAAAAAAACCACACACAGAATGCAATGGATTTGCAAATCTTATAAATCCATATTTTATTCACAATCATATCAAATGTTTAAACTGAGAAAAATGTACTATTTTTTGGAAAAATAGGGCAATTTTAAAATGGAGGACAGCAACAGGTCTCTAAAAAGTTGGGTCAGGGCAACAGAGAGCTGGCAAAGTAAGTGGTACTAACAATGAAGAGGTGGAAGAGCATTTTGCAATTATTAGTTAAATTGGCAACAGGTCAGTAACATGATTGGGTATAAAAAGAGCATCTTAGAGAATTAAGAGTGTCTCTGAAGCAAAGATGGGCAGAGGTTTACCAATCTGCGTCTAAAGAATTAAAGATTGCAGAACAATTTTAGAATAATGTTCCTGAATATAATATTGCAAAGACTTTAAAATAGACCATCTACAGGACAGATCATCATCAAAAGATTCAGAGAATCTGGAGAAATCTCTATGTACAGGAGACCAGGCCAAAACACAATATTGGATGCCCATGATCTTCAGGCCCTCAGGTGGCACTGCATTAAAACAGGCTTGACTGTGTTATCGACATTACTGCGTGGGCTCAGGAATACTTCCAAAACTGACTGTCTGTGAACACCATTTGCTATTCAATCCACAAATGCAAGGTAAAGCTCTATCACACAAAGAAGAAGCCATATCTGAATATGATCCATAAAACGCCACTGTCTTCTCTGGGCTAAAGCTCAAATGGTCTGTAGCAAAATGGGAAACTGTTCTGTGGTTAGATAAATTGAAATTTGACATTTTTGGCATCCATGGGTGCTGCATTCTCCAGACTAAAGAGAGGGACCTTACAGCTTATCAGCACTGAAAAGCTTGCATCTCTGAAGTTATGGGGGTACATTAGTGCATATGGAATGCGCAACTTGCACATCTGGAAAAGCACCATCAATGCTGAAAGATATAATCAGATTTCAGAGCAGCATATGCTCCCATCCAGATGACGTGTTTTTCAAAGGACTTGCATATTTCAGTAGGACAAAACTAAACTGCATAACTATGACAACAGCATGGCTTCGTAGTAGAATTGTCTGAGTGCTTAACTGGCCTGTCTGCATTCCAGATTTTTCACCAATTGAAACTACTTCATGAATCTTGAAACGAAAAATATGACAAAGACAATCCAGGAGTGCTAAGCAGTTAGAATCCTAAATTAGGCTAAAACGGGACAACATTCCTCTTCCAAAACTACAGCAACTGGTCTCCTCCATTCCCAGACATTGTTAAAATATTACAGGATGCTACACCATGGTAAAGATGGCACCTTTCAAACTTTTCTGAGACGTGTTGCTGCCATCAATTTCAAGATTATCTCATTTTTCCAGAACATTTTCCCAGTTTAAACAATTGATACGTTTTCTTTTTTGTATTGTGAATAGAATATACGTTTATGAGATTTGCAAATCATTGGACTCTGTTTTTATGTAGATTTTACACAGTCCCAAATTTTATGGAATTGGTGTTGTAGTATACTATTCTTTTAAGGGATTTCTGTAATTTGTTAGAAAGGTATTATTGAAAATAACATTCTGGAACTTTGATGTCACAACATCCAATTAGAAACACAATAGGAATGCTGATTCACCCTCCCTGACAGATGACAGGCAAAGATCTATGAAGCTGACTCGACAATCCCAGGGACAGGCCTGATATTGCCCAGAAGTACATAATCTCTGCAATAGTTTCCAGAGTTTTCCCTGGAGAAGAGGTACAGCCACTTGTGTTCAGAGGCGGAAACAAAAATTGGGATTTCATTAGTAGTAGCTAAACGAACTTTCACTGCTGGGCTCTCCTTTATTCTGATAGAGAGTAACGAGTCTATATTCCGGGTGGGGTGTCCACCTGGGATACCATAAATAAGGGAATGGAAAAGCAAGCAATAGACAGAGCTATTATGAAGAATCCACTCACCTGAAAGTCAGGACAAAATGTAAACAGGAAAGTCTCCCCAGTGCCATAGAAGCAATCACTCACTTTAAATGGCTCTGATGCTAATGCTCCAAAAATCTGTAAAACAGAAATATCATATTGACTTCTACGTTATATGAATTATCTTGGTTTAAAATACAAGATTATGCAGTGGATGTTGACAGAGATGAGCCCATTTCTTTCACCAATGCCTATAGATGTCCCAGATAAAACCTATGGTCACAAGTTTTATTTACCATTAATTAAAATGAAATAGGCTATAAAGCCCTTGAAGTAAGCAGCACAGCAGCCCCCACCCCCCACCAGTCCTGGGGTCTGCAGGGTGAGTGTGAGGAGACCCTGCCTAACAGAACACCTACAGCCAGCGTACCATTAATACACATAAGAAATTAAAATCATTTATGTCTATTTAGCTGTATTTATAACAAAATAAATCCGGATAATTACATTTCCCTACAAGACCAGTCACCCTGCACATGGATAGAGCAGAAGTGATCGGTCTTTATTACAGGAAGCTCCTTGCACAGAGGCAACATCTTGAACAAGATTACGGCACAGATCTTGAATACACAAAGCATGCCAAGTTTCAAGTAAAAATACACATGGAAAAAACAGAAAAAACCTTCAGCCCTTTGAACCACTTTAATTATTGCACAAAAAGTAACTACTTGCAATAAACAATAAAAAGTGTATAGGTCCTTCTGTATAAGGGATATAAATGCACCTGTATGAGCTCTAACAGACCTGCCAATTCTCACAGTTATTGTTCCTCAATACAATATTGAATATACAGTATCTAAGGTGTTTTTCGGTCTCCTTGTAAGGTCCTCTGTGAGCTCCTGAACCTTCCTTATTCCCCTTTACTTCTATTTGTTTGGATTAAGCAGTGCACATTAGTTATCATATGCACTGCACTTTGCACAGTGCAAAGCCCATAGTCTCTAGTCCATCTCAGAAGCGAGAAAGAGAGGGTGACTAAGTTCCTACAGTGAAAAAGAAGGTAGCCACCCTCTAACAGGATGTTGGATCAAGACAAGAAATAAGTAATTTGGAGGAGGCTAGGAGCTATTGAATTAGGAATACATACTTGAATAGGATTTATTTTTTAAACCAGGAGTTTAGTGCCACTTTAATTACTTAATTTGATGTATGAAATGAAAATTACCTGCTGAAAACCTTTTTTCCTCATAAATTGCCCTATTGATTCATGAAAAATAGTTCCTTTTGCACATACAGCCCACACTGGCATCACCACTCACAATCTGCAACTCCCATGGCGCAGCTCACAGTATGTGTGATGGACAGTGGCTGCACTAATAGATGCACCTGAACTGAAAGTTCTGGGATCCTGCTACTGAGATGTGCATAGCCATACTATCATCAAAAGATAAAATAGAGAGTTACCTGGGCATCACTGTCTTTAATCACTAAGAGGACAGGAGTGTCTAATCCCAGCATTGTCCTGTACAGAGTCTTCAGACTCATCCCATGCTTTCCTGTACTGTACACAAGTGTCCATGGGTAGCCAATTGTGCGAGGTGGGAGGTGCTTTGTGAGCTGTTGGAACAGTTAAATACAGGTTACAATGCACATACAAAACTAATTTACAACGTAAGAGGAGAAATGATAACAAGAACACAACATTTTATATTATATATATATATACATACATATATACAGTGGGTACGGAAAGTATTCAGACCCCCCTTAAATTTTTCACTCTTTGTTATATTGCAGCCATTTGCTAAAATCATTTAAGTTCATTCTTCTTCCTCATGAATGTACACATAGCACCCCATACTGACAGAAAAACACAGAATTGTTGACATTGTTGCAGATTTATTAAAAAAGAAAAACTGAAATATCACATGGTCCTAAGTATTCAGACCCTTTGCTGTGACACTCCTATATTTAACTCAGGTGCTTTCCATTTCTTCTGATCATCCTTGAGATGGTTCTACACCTTCATTTGAGTCCAGCTGTGTTTGATTATACTGATTGGACTTGATTAGGAAAGCCACACACCTGTCTATATAAGACCTTCCAGATCACAATGCATGTCAGAGCAAATGAGAATCATGAGGTCAAAGGAACTGCCTGAAGAGCTCAGAGACAGAATTGTGGCAAGGCACAGATCTGGCCAAGGTTACAAAAAGATTTCTGCTGCACTTAAGGTTCCTAAGAGCACAGTGGCCTCCATAATCCTCAAATGAAGACGTTTGGGACGACCAGAACCCTTCCTAGAGCTGGCCGTCCGGCCAAACTGAGCTATCGGGGGAGAAGAGCCTTGGTGAGAGAGGTAAAGAAGAACCCAAAGATCACTGTGGCTGAGCTCCAGAGATGCAATCAGGAGATGGGAGAAAGTTGTAGAAAGTCAACCATCACTGCAGCCCTCCACCAGTCGGGGCTTTATGGCAGAGTGGCCCGACGGAAGCCTCTCCTCAGTGTAAGACACATGAAAGCCCGCATGGAGTTTGCTAAAAAAAACACCTGAAGGACTCCAAGATGGTGAGAAATAAGATTCTCTGGTCTGATGAGACCAAAATAGAACTTTCTGGCCTTAATTCTAAGCGGTATGTGTGGAGAAAACCAGGCACTGCTCATTACCTGTCCAATACAGTCCCAACAGTGAAGCATGGTGGTGGCAGCATCATGCTGTGGGGGTGTTTTTCAGCTGCAGGGACAGGACGACTGGTTGCAATCGAGGGAAAGATGAATGTGGCCAAGTACAGGGATATCCTGGACAAAAACCTTCTGCAGAGTGCTCTGGACCTCAGACTGGGCCGAAGGTTTACCTTCCAACAAGACAATGACCCTAAGCACACAGCTAAAATAACGAAGGAGTGGCTTCACAACAACTCCGTGACTGTTCTTGAATGGCCCAGCCAGAGCCCTGACTTAAACCCAATTGAGCATCTCTGGAGAGACCTAAAAATGGCTGTCCACCAACGTTTACCATCCAACCTGACAGAACTGGAGAGGATCTGCAAGGAGGAATGGCAGAGGATCCCCAAATCCAGGTGTGAAAGACTTGTTGCATCTTTCCCAAAAAGACTCCTGGCTGTATTAGATCAAAAGGGGGCTTCTACTAAATACTGAGCAAAGGGTCTGAATACTTAGGACCATGTGATATTTAAGTTTTTCTTTTTTAATAAATCTGCAACAATGTCAACAATTCTGTGTTTTTCTGTCAGTATGGGGTGCTATGTGTACATTCATGAGGAAGAAGAATGAACTTAAATGATTTTAGCAAATGGCTACAATATAACAAAGAGTGAAAAATTTAAGGGGGTCTGAATACTTTCCGTACCCACTGTATACACACATATATATTAATTAGACTGCACTTTGTTAGCAATGTCTCAGTTTGTAGCAAGCAGTAGCAAATTGGGACCTGTGTCCATCGGTGGACTCCAAGGAAAGGATTTAACAGTAAGTACAAAAACTTATTTTGGCTGGTTCAGAAGCAACTCCAAGTTGTGTAACCCTGGCCCTTGCATCCCATTGGAGAACCAAGGTTAGATCGCTTAGTGTCAACAAGACCAATAGGGAAGGTACATGGGAGGTTCATTTGCAAGGAGTAGGCAGGGAATAGCAGATAGATCTCCTTGCAAAATAAGCAAGGAGGAACATCCAACCTCAACTCCTACCTATCTGTAGGAGAAGTTTCCAGCAATCACAGCCCTCTGCTGCTAGCAACACACAACAAATCCTCATTGGTTAAGACCCATTAGGAAATATGTGAATGATTAAACGCATCACTTTCTGATTTTATTATGCACTTGAGCTTTCCGTGCCAGTTACGTGGTCCGAGGAGAGATTTTAAAAAGGGAGGTTGGAGAAGAAGGCCCCTTGACCCCCCACTCTCCTGCAAGAGTTGGGAGATGGGCACCTCCCTGGCCAAGGATGAAGGACATGAGGGAGAAGATGCTGTAGACCCTTCTACTAGTTAAAATAGTCTGCAGTAAACAGTTTTCAGCACTGATTTTTAATAAAGCAAGATCCAGCCAATCAGGCATTTAGCTCATCAGGATAATGTAGTTCAGTAGGGCCTGTGGCGATTGTCCTTTCCACAGGAGGGTCATCTGTCCCACAATGGGGATGCCATGAGAAGGCAAAAGATTGGACACTGGAGCCAATACTCTAGGAACACCC
Source organism: Pelophylax lessonae (assembly GCF_965119305.1). Lineage (NCBI taxonomy): Eukaryota > Metazoa > Chordata > Amphibia > Anura > Ranidae > Pelophylax > Pelophylax lessonae. The sequence goes on along the minus strand of NC_138772.1, from coordinate 494,244,397 downwards.
AGGAACACTAGGTTTGAAAACACAACAGTGAAGAGTCTGAACACTGGCAGGATGGTGATCAGTCAGGTGATGATCCCAGCTGACCAGAGAATCCCTCTGGGCAGGGATAGGGGGTGGTGGATCTGAAAGATACAAAGCACTACTAATGGCCGTACATGTATCAAGGGGATTAACTGATTGCTCTGGACGAAGAGGCTGATCAACATCTCATTAAATGGCCCCTTTCTTTGCTAAATGAAAACAGTGAACACATTCACTCACTGTGTTAAATCATAACTGAAACATAGTAAGCTCACCACAGAGCAATTCCCATTCATTCACTGTCCAGTGCAGCTGAGGCTGCAGAGAAAGGAACGTTTCTTGAGCTTTGGGCTGCACACTCTAATGCAATGGGTTGTGCACACTTATGAGGTGAATGCTTTGGCCTCCGAAGAAATACTTGATGATAACATTATGGGTAGGTCTGGAGAGAAATCGTCCCTCAAAAACTAACTTGGCCAGCATCTTAACCACAGTGCTATATGGATCTGTATAGAGAATAGACCCATGAGAGACAGGCATTCAGCCCTAATAACGGAATTTTTGTAAAATCTTACCTGTAAAATTCCTTTCTCTGAGTCCTCCGACAGTCGCCGTCTCCTCTAAGTCATCACTGTTGGGTATTGACTTCCCATCCGCAGGAGTAGCTAGGCATATAAACTTAGTCCAAAGACATTAGCATATACACACCCATGGGGGCTGTCCCATCTGGTCAATACCCCCCCCCCCTGCATCACCACTCCCAACTCAGTTTGGTAGCATAGCAGTAGGTAATAAGAACACCAAAAGAGAGGCAGGGGCGGCAACTGTCGGAGGACTCAGAGAAAGGAATTTTACAGGTAAGATTTTACAAAAATTCAGTTTTCTCTAACGTCCTCCGACAGTCGCCGCCTCCTCTAAGTCATCACTGTTGGGATGTCCCAAAGCAGTATAGACATGAGGGGTGGGAGACGCAACCGTAGAAAAGGCAACGCAGTACCCACATCAGAGAAAGGAATCTTACATGCACCGTAAGAGAACCAACTGGGCAACAGAAAAATACAATGCTCAACAGGAGCAACAGCCCAGGAAAGCAAACACCAACAGCCAGGGACCCAGAAAAAATTCCAGGGTCCATCATGGCACTGCCGCACTGAGAACTTTGCGGCCAAAGGAAGCATCAGCTGATGCCAGATCATCTACTTTGTAGAATTTGGAAAAGGTGTGCACCGACGACCAAGTCGCAGCCTTGCACACCTGGGCCACCGAGGCCCGATGCCAATAGGCCCAGGACGCACTCAAAGATCTGGTAGAGTGCGCCTTAACAGGGAAGGGCGGAACCCGTTCCTTCAAGGCATAAGCCTGTTCAATGGTCTGTCTGATCCATTTGGCAATAGTTGCTGCAGACGCAGCCATGCCCTTCCGAGGTCCCTCAGGAAGGACAAATAGGGAATCCGTCTTCCGAAAGGATTCCGTAGACGACAGGTAAACCCTGATCGCCCTGACAACATCCAAGGAATGCAAGGCAATCTTCTTCGGATGTTTCGGCTTCGTACAAAGCGAAGGCAGGACAATGTCCTCATTAAGGTGGAACTCAGTGATCACCTTGGGAAGGAAGGATGGGGGTGGTCGCAAAACCACCTTATCCTTGTGAATTATCAAATAAGGGGAGCGGCAAGACAACGCCGCCAGCTCCGACACTCTGCGAGCCGAAGTGATCGCCACTAGAAAAGCAACCTTTTTCGACAGCAGAGGCAACGATATCTCCCTGATGTTTTCAAAGGGAGCACGCTGTAATACGGACAGAACCAAGTTCAAGTCCCATGGAGGTAAAGGCTCCTTCCTGGGAGGAGCCAAATGTCGCACACCTTGAATGAAGGTGCGAATCAAGGAATGAGACGCCACAGGGCGTTGGAAAAGGACAGCCAGTGCAGACACCTGGCCCTTTATCGTGGCCAGCGCCAGGCGGTGATCCACTCCAGACTGGAGGAAAGCCAACACTCTCGACACAGAGTAAGAACGAGGGGAGAACCCCCTGGATTCACACCAGGCGAAATAAGCTTTCCAGGTACGGTAATAGATCTTACCAGAGGAGGATTTCCTAGCCTTGATTAAAAGTAGGGATAACCTCAGGGGAGAGACCCTTGTCCCTCAGGACCTGGGTCTCAACAGCCAGGCCATTAAAGCCAGCGACTGTAAAGCAGGATGGCAGATCGGACCTTGAGACAGGAGATCTTCCCGCAGAGGCAGATGCCACGAAGGTGCCACTGCCAGGTGAAAAATGTCGGCGTACCAGGACCGGCGTGGCCAGTCTGGAGCCACCAGAATCACCGGGTGTGGTTCCGAGACCAATCTGCGGAGGAACCGGGATAGTAACTGAATCGGAGGAAAGGCCACGAACCTTTCCACCTTTTGATTTAGCTTGGATGCGAACAGATCCACGTCCAGGGATCCCCACCTCGCACACAGCATTTGAAAGACCTCCGGGTGTAGGGACCATTCCCCCTGGTCCAGGGTCTGGCGGCTCAGATAGTCGGCCTGCCAATTTTCCACACCCGGAATGTGAACTGCTGAGATCGCCGGGACATGAGTCTCAGCCCAAGACAGGATGTTGGTCACCTCCCGGGCCGCCCGAGCACTCCTGGTGCCCCCTTGGTGGTTGATGTAAGCCACCGCGGTCGCATTGTCCGTCTGTACTCAGACAGGTAGTCCCCGGAGACGGTCCGACCACTGGAAGAGACAGAGTTTTATCGCTCGCAATTCCAGCACATTTATCGGGAGGGAGGACTCCTCCTCCGACCAAGTGCCCTGGGCAGACAGGTTGCCCAGGACTCCACCCCAGCCCGACAGGCTGGCATCCGTGGTAATCACCGTCCACACCAACGGACGGAAAGACTTGCCTTCCGCCACCGACGGGGACTGGAGCCACCACAGAAGAGCCAATCTGGTCTGACGACTCAAGGAGACACTCAGATCCAGGGACTGAGGCAGTCTGTCCCACCTGGCCAGGATCTCCGTCTTGAGAACCCGCATATGAAACAGAGCAAAGGGTATCGCCTCGAAGGCTGACACCATCAATCCCAGAGACCTCATACAGGTTCTGAGTGACGAGGACGGGTTGTCCCTGAGGGACCTGATCTCGTCCTGCAAGGTCCAGAGCTTGTCCTCCGGCAAGAACACCTTTGCCTGAGCAGGGTCCAGAATCAGTCCCAGATAGGGAAGACGAACCGATGGAGACAACGCCGATTTTTGAACCTTGATGGTCCTTCCGAACTCCTGAAGCGTCTGTACCGTGGTGGACAGATCGTGCACAAGGTCCTGGCTGGCACGTGCCCTCAGAAGGAGATCGTCCAGGTAGCCCAAGACCGCAATGCCCTGTGCCCTCAGTAGGCCCAGAACCGGCGCCAGCACTTTGGTAAAAACCCTGGGTGCCGAAGCGAGACCGAAAGGTAACGCCACAAACTGGTAGTGGTCCTCTGCGATAGCGAACCGAAGGTACCGCTGATGACCCTCGAAAATGGGGATGTGTAGATACGCATCCTTCAGATCTATCGTGGCCAGGAATTCCCCTGGACTCAGGGAGGCCACCACCGAACGGAGAGACTCCATACGGAACTTTCGAACACGCACGAAGCGGTTCAGCGATTTCAGGTCCAGAATAGGATGCACTTTGCCCTCCTTTCTGGGCACAGTGAACAGATTTGAATAAAACCCCCGAAACCTGTCCCGATGAGGCACCGGGACAATCACCCCCTGAGACAGAAGGTCCTGTAGACGCCCTGGGGACAAGTGGAGATTTGAGGGAAAAAATCTGTCCGCCGGCCTGGAAAGGAATTCGATCTTGTACCCCGATCAAATGATTTCCTGAACCCACCTGTCCAATATCCGGAGCAGCCAAGGTTGGAGGAAACCGCGCAAACGCTCCCACACCCCAGAAATGGGTGAGGGCGCCCCTTCAGGCAGAGGAGGCCTGACCCGCTGAGCCGGCATTGCCGGACTTCTGCTTACCCGCCCAGGGCTTCTTCTGGTTGCCCTGGGCCTTGAAAGGCTTGCCCTTGGATTGGTTCCGAAAGGCACGAAAGGACCCCTGATGGGATCTAGGCGCAGAACCCCGCTTGCCTCGAAAAGACCTGTTCTTCGGGTTCTGGGGCAGCATAGTGCTCTTGCCCCCCGTGACGCCTTTCACCAGGGTGTCCAATGCCTTGCCAAAAAGGCGAGAGCCAGCATAGGGAAAATCAGCAACTGTTTTCCGTGAGGACTGGTCGGCCGACCAGCTCTTCAGCCATATCAGTCGCCGGTTAAGCACCGCGACACTAGAGAGGCGAGCCACCAAGGGGGCCTCATTCAAGGCTGCAACACACAAGTACATGACTCCTTGGTGGATCTGATCCACCATTTCCAGCCGGGCAGGCGGAACACCATCAGACACGAGATTGCTCCTAAGCATCTTAGTCCAATCAGCCACCGCCTGAGCCACCAGAACGGACGCGAAAACGGGTTTGAGCAACGAACCCGCCACCGTATAGGAATGGCGGGCTAAAGACTCCAACCGTCGGTCCGTGGGATCCCGGAAAACCGGGGTATCCTCAGTAGGAATCAAGGTAGCCTTGTTCAACACGGCCACAGTGTGATCTACCTGTGGAGGCACACACCATCATGATTCCGTAGTCGGCGCAAAAGGATAAAGCAATTTGAACCGACTAGGTACCAGAAATGGACGTTTTAACGTGCGCCACATCTCATTAACAGTGTAATGAAACTCAGCCGGGCAGGGGAAAACCTGCGCAGACTTGCGCGTCCTGTGCGTCCCAAATGAGGACACAACGCCCGGAGGACAGGGCTCATCCTCTAAATGTAAGGTATCCTTAACAGAAATAATCAACTCATCCATGGTCGCCCGTTCTTCAGGCGACCCCGGGGAGGAGGTATCAACCCCCTCCACCTCAGCCTCCCCCTCAGACCCCCGGGGGTCCAAGGATGAGCGGGACCCTGAAAAGGGCACGCTCGCAGCAGCAGCCATATCCCCATCTGAATCAGAAGAGAGAGACAATCTGGGCCTCTTTTTCGCAGCACGTTCAGCCATCAGCATTTCCATATTAGCCACCAAAGTCGCCACCACAGCAGCACACAGAAAATGGCTGCCCCATAGGATTGCATTGGAGGCTTCAAGAAAATGGCCGCCGAACATGCGGTCGGACCGATCGCTCTACACCCACCAAAATGGCCAAAACAACATGCAGTATCGCCCACAGAGAGGCTGACCATGCCTGTCCAAATCAAAGATGGAGGACCCCGCGAGTTCACTCCGCTGCGGTCGCCACACAAAGTCTGCACCCCAACAATGCACCAAAGTGACACAGGGAAGGGGACCCCCACACATACAGAAAACTGCACAAGCGATCCCCACAGGGACCGCATCAGGGAGTCACACAGGCACAGACATGGGGGACACACAGCAACACAGACTGCCACCCCAGACAGAGGCCCCACACAGAAGTACTTACCTGTACCAGATGGCGTGGGAAGCCTCTATGCACGGAAAACCGCTGTCCTCACCTGACAGGGAGTGCCGTGAGCCAGGGACATGACACTGCAGCACCGCAGATTTGTCCTGTGAGGTAGCCACCTCACGACTGCATCCCTGCAGTGAACAGGGATGGGTCGTTCGTAATGCCAGGGCGAGCCATAGCTGAACACTCGATGGCGGGCTGGGGGTCCATCTGACCCTCTTGCTCTGGAGAACCAGGGCGGTCAGTCCGAATCCAAGCACCGCATGATCCATCTTCATCTGAAGAGAAGACTAACACTAGAAGCTGACAAAATAAACAGCTAGTAAAGTAAGAGAAAAAACTGACATTTTCAAAGAAATCAAATAAAAGATTAGGAAGGCTGAGACTGAAGCCCCAGCACAAGGTAAGCCTGACTACTGACGCTAGGCAGATTAAAATTGAGTTGGGAGTGGTGATGCAGGGGGGGTATTGACCAGATGGGACAGCCCCCATGGGTGTGTATATGCTAATGTCTTTGGACTAAGTCTATATGCCTAGCTACTCCTGCGGATGGGAAGTCAATACCCAACAGTGATGACTTAGAGGAGGCGGCGACTGTCGGAGGACGTAAGAGAAAGAGGAATATCTTGAAGAGAAGGAGTAATTGGAATGTCTGCAGTTGTAGAAACTCTGAAGGACCTAAGACTGGAGACAGTAGTACACACTGCATCAATAAGAGCTGAAATGATCTCTTGTAAGACTTGTAATGGCAGAAGACTATGGTTTCTCAAAACAATATCAGCAGGCAAAGACCAGGTCCCCAAACCATTCTCAATAGAAAGAGACTTTGGAGAGCCCGAATCAGAGTCAGATGGTATTGTAAGCCAATTTTAAAATCAGAAATTGGCTCTGCAGGGGAAGGTGTGGGAACACCAGAAAGGAATTGGGTGAATTTGAGCAAAGAGTATTGTGTGACTGTAGTGGAGACCACCAGTGATGAGAGGGGAATTGGAACCACCTAGCTCAGCTAAGGATTCTGAGGTAGACCCTGTAACCATAGAGTAGCAGGGTTCGAAATTACAGTTGTCAGTACCTTCAGAAGGCACAGAGCAAATGTTGAAGGTTGGATAACTGAAGGAGACAGTAGGAACAGACAATTGATCAGAGTTCCACGTGGCTCTCTGCAAAGCAGGAACAGCAGCGTGGCAAAGCTTCCTTGACGGTTAACGGTGGGAAGGAGCACAGAACATGTAAGCACAACACTCCATTCAGCAGATGACATCAGCACTCAGTTCCTTAGTGATAACCTTTTCCATTGTAAAACTAAAGGAAAGAGGAAAATTTTAAGATGCTCGGAGGTCCAACTATGAGGTAGCTCCCCAGGGCTCATCTTAATAGGCCTATTGACCAAGTGAGCTTTCAAAGACAAGGTAAGCAGTTAGGCAATGCCAGCGGTTACAGATCTGGAAAGCGCTAAATGGCTAACTTGTTACCAGAATAGGGTCTGGAAAGCTCCTAACACAGAACCCAGTGCCTGAAGTTCAATTCCAATTGCAAAAGAATTCTGCAAGAAAAAGTAAATAGACGTGCCACTGCAATAAGAATAACCCACCTTTTCTATTTGGTCAGTTTGTAGAAGCTGGCTAGGGTCACTGAGGTTAGGTCTGAAAGCTTCGGGCTCCAGGTCAGTCTTGATGCTTGTTGCTTGCTTGGAGTTCACGTCCTCCCTTGTGGTAATCTTTACAAGACAGATGAACAAAGAAGTTAATAGAAGCAGCAGGACACACAAAGATGACTGACTGGCTGAAATCAATGTATTTCAGAGTAATTGCCATGATTGTCTTTCTCTATAGTGAATTCTGAAGGTCCAGAAAAGAACATATTATAATATAGATCAACTTGCTACTGAGAAAATCGCAATTACTGTACAATTTTGGGGCTATATTACTGAAAAGCTTTTTTTTTTCTAATACTTCTTTTTAATGCCACCAGTCTAATAGACCTTATTGATGGGCTTGATCTTACAACTTATAATAACCAATTAAACATGCATTAGAAAATAACCATACTAAATTCTAGGCAGATATAAAAAGACAAAATTACCTGAGTCCAGTATTTATTCCTACCTAATTAAAAATATGTGTTTTTTTTTTTTTTTTTTTTTTTTAATGCAAGCAGTGTTAGTTCATACATCTGGTCTGATACCAGTCTCTTACAGAACCTGTACTGTAGAGCTCAGAGAAAGGCAGCAGTAGCACAAAATTAGCCAGTTAGTTGTGCTGCATGGTAAGGAGCATGCCGAGCAGAGTGACAGGTGAGTCCAGCAGTCTGCTGCTTTTCATTTCACTGTCCAATCACAGGCTTAGGGAAGGTCAAGACCTGTAAGTGTTACTTAACTGCAGCAGAGATAACTTAAGAGCAAAGTTAAAGATGTAATTATTCAGCATTAGTATCTGTTTGTAGATTAGATTACAGATCTGTGTAGAAATTAATTCTATGTAATATCGGTGGATAGTCCAGGTGCATATGTGTGGAATAGAGGTCAGTCATGTACAATGTACTCTGAAATACAATACATTAAGTAGGAGATTTTTCACACTGCATGCAATGAACGTATGGACTCCATGCCTAAAGAATGCCCACTCCTTGCTACAAATCCTAACAGTGTGACAATAGTACAACTCTCTTGTTGGATTTTTTATTTTAAACACAGTCAGCACTGTAAAGCTATGAAAGTGAAAAACTCCATGAAGCACGAAGAAATAGAACATAAATTCAACACAAACAGCTAACAACCTGGAATGTATGCAGATCTTCGCTGAAAAGAAATTCAACAAAAGGAAAACAAATACAACAAAAAGGAAATATATCTTAAAATTAAAAAAAAAAAAAAAGATATTTGAATGTCCAATATCAGCTTACAGTAACTTAGATGCCCCTTTCATGGATAATATGGGAAACCTATATTTTAATTATGCACATACGCTTTAAAACTAAAGGAACTGTGTCTGTGGCTCAAACAAATTTAGGGATTATATGTATGGGCTCTGAAAGTCTTAGGCTCCATGTACACGGGAAGTTGTAAATGGCCTTTTTGGAGCAGTTGGGTGTTTTTTTTCAGAAGCCCCTGAACCCACCTACATGTTATCTTATCGGTCCATGTACACAGGGTCGTTTACAGTCATTTGCAGGCAGTTGAGTTCAGGGACGTTTTTTGGAACGCAATTATTTGCGTTCGAACTTGTGTTTCCCGGCGTTTCAAACGCAAAAACGGGACCGAAAGCGATGAAGTACGTTATACGTTTTTTTTTTTTTTTCTTCCATTCAAAATCAATGGTTCCCTATGGGAGCCTATTGATTTGAATGGAAGTCACACCGCAAGTCGGATCAGGATGATCCGAGTTGCGGCGCGACTTGCGCTGTGAGAATCTTGAGCGGGAACTCCACACCTAAAAAATGGGAAAAAAACTTCGGGTCTGGTATGGAATTTGAGGGTAGCCCAGTGCCGAAAAAACGGTGTGGGGTCCCCCCAAAATCCATACCAGACACTTATCCGAGCACGCAGCCCGGTAGGGCAGGAAGGGGGAGGGGATGAGCGAGTGGTCCCACCCCCCCCGGACCATACCAGGCCACATGCCCTCAACATGGGGGGGTGTTGGTGCTTTGGAGCAGGGGGAGCTCTGCACCCCCCACCTCAAAGCACCTTGCCCTCATGTTGATGGGGACAAGGGCCTCATCCCTACAACCCTGGCCGGTGGTTGTGGGGTTCTGCGGGCAGGGGGCTCATCGGAATCTGGAAGCCCCCTTTAACAAGGGGGCCCCCGAGATCCCGGACCCCCTCCCCATGTGAATGGGTATGGGGTACATTCACCCCATAAAAGGCAGTGTATGTAAATGACAGGAGACGTTTTGGAAAGTTTATTAAAAATCTTCATCCGGACTTCTCCGCTCTGGTTTTCTCCCTCTCCACTCTTCTTGTCTTCTGCTCTTTTGCTGTCCGCTCTTCTGCTGTCCAATCTTCTGCTCTTTTGCCCTTGGCTCTTCTTCTTTTCGGTCCTCCTCCGACGCTGTCCCCGGTGATTATAGCGGTCTCTGCAGCTTGTTATATAGACATTAGGGGTGAGGCCTCCCGATGAAGTAATCCGGAGGCCCCGCCCCCTCATGCCACAGATGACGTCATCTGTGACATGAGGGGGTGGGGTCTGCTGATGACGTCATCTGGCGACCACGCCCACAGTGGCTATATAACAAGCTGCAGAGACCGGAGACCGGCATAATCACCGGGGACAGCGCCGGAGGAGGAGGACCGGAGGAAGAAGAGGAGCCAAGGGAAAAAGAGCAGAAGATTGGACAGCAGAAGAGCGGACAGCAAAAGAGCAGAAGACAAGAAGAGAGGAGAGGGAGAAGTCTGGATGAAGATTTTTAATAAACTTTCCAAAACGTCTCCTGTCGTTATTTACATACACTGCCTTTTATGGGGTGAATGGGTATGGGTACAATGTACCCCATACCCATTCACATCGGGAGGGGGTCCGGGATCTGGGGGGCCCCCCTTGTTAAAGGGGGCTTCCAGATTCTGATGAGCCCCCTGCCCGCAGACCCCCACAACCACCGGCCAGGGTTGTGGGGATGAGGCCCTTGTCCCCATCAACATGGGGGCAAGGTGCTTTGAGGTGGGGGGTGCAGAGCTCCCCCTGCCCCAAAGCACCAACACCCCCCCATGTTGAGGGCGTGTGGCCTGGTATGGTCCGGGGGGTGGGGCCGCTTGCTTGTCCCCTCCCCCTTCCTGCCCTACCGGGCTGCATGCTCGGATAAGGGTCTGGTATGGATTTTGGGGGGGACCACACTCCGTTTTTTTCCCATTTTTGGCGTGGAGTTCCCCCTCAAGATTCTCACAGCGCAAGTCGCGCCGCAAGTCGGATCATCCTGATCCGACTTGCGGTGCGACTTCCATTCAAATCAATAGGCTCCCATAGGGAACCAATGATTTTGAATGGAGGCAGAAAAAACGCTACTAAAAGCAACGTGGCCAAACGTGCAATAACGCAAATGGAAAAAGGTACTGAAAGCACGTTTAACAGCTGCTTTTTCCCTTCGTCAGAACTAGCTTTGCAGCACGTTTTTCCTAATGTCCCGTGTACATGGAGCCTTAGTTATGCTTCGGCTTTGCTCTCCTCACCCGAAATGGCAGCTGGGACACAGGGGGGGCAATCTGTCTATGAATTGGACATTCTTACTATGAGCTAGTATGTCAAAGGGCCTACCTACCCCAAGTATTTGCCAGTGGGGTAACGGAGGCTTCAGGGTTCCAAAAGCTAGCCAGTTATAAGCCAACTTTTTCCTGCAAAAGCCATTTTTAGGTTGAGCCCCTAAGCAATAAAAACTGGTTTAGCCTCCAAACGTTTTAAGTGCATTGGGAAATCACTTATACTAAGATAGATAGCATGCTTAATTAACTTTAGTTTTAATGACCAGCATTCTCCAAGCCTGAGAAGCTAGTAAGTTTGAGGGCTATTCATAGATCTCAAATATTTTGGTAATTTTCATATTTTATAAAGATTTCTAGGTATATTTATGTAGAATATGAAATCGATATTTTATTTGCTTTAAATGCCTTTTTCACCTTTTGTAAAAATAAATTACTGAGGTCAAGGCATCCCAGTGGTGTAAAACACATTGTCAATGTCATACTTGTAGGCCAAGCTCTGCTTCCCCAGAGCCTGGCCAAAAAACGACCATCCTAACAGATTCTGTCCTGTTTGGGAACAGAAGCCGGGATGGCTTGAGCGTTGAGCATACTCTCAGCATCATCATATGAACTGGTGCTCTTCTTGGTCAGGATGGACAATGTTTTTTTTTATATTAGTGGGGCCCCTTGACTGCACAGAATTTTTTAAAGGTGAACTTGGCCTTTAAAATATAATTTATAAAAGAGGGCAAATGTGTACAAGAATTCAGCTGGTATAACAGCACTTGATAGATAAAGACACTGCTTTGTAGTACAAGGAGCGGATCCAGATCCTTGCATCTTCGTGATTTTCAGGAAACTGGGAGTTACAAAAGGCACCAGCTGCTAGTAAGCTCTGTGGTTGTAGCTCGTTGATGGGGGATACAGTTCTGTTCTTTACTTTTAACATGGCAGGAAGCCATTTTTTCCTACAGGTGTGGTCACACTGTAAATTAGTAACCTAGCAACAGTCCAATTGGTTCTACTTCCTATATATTTTTTTATTGTAGTTTAAACCATTGGTCGAAGACATTCCAACAGAGTATATTCAACATGAGGCTGTACAATCTGTAAAGTAGTAACGTAGCAACAGACCAAAAGGTTAAATTTCCTATATGTTTAATGTAGTCTGAACAATTGGTCAAAAGCATTCCAGTAGAGTATATTCAACATTAGAGAGAGTGAAATCTGAAAAACAGTAGCTTGTATGTTTTTGTCCCCCTTGTTCTTGCCGTATAAAAGCCTCTCTCAACCTTTTTTCCCAACAGAACCCTTGAAATTATTTTCAGGTTTTGGGGAATCCCTGCTAAAAAATCAATTCATTGGGGGAAAGCGAAAATGCCTCTTATTTTGTTGGCCAGTGGAAAGAATGCCCCCTTACCAGAGATGTATAGTAACTAAGTAGAACTACTTCACTACTGTACTTGGGTATCTGTACTTTCCTAGAGTAGAATTTTTTTCTCCTACTTCCACTTTTACTTCACTACATTTTTTCGATATTTTTTTTTTTGTGCTGCATAGTTACTCGTTATAATTATAAAAATTACCACTGCCAGAACAGTAGATGGCAGGTTTCATGAAGCTCAAAACGTGTATTATCAGCGCATACGAAAATAAATGCTACTGTATAAATAAAAGCTGCATTTGAAATAAAAAACAATATGATGTTCAAACTTTTGACTTCTTTCTTTAATAACTACATAACACAGTACTTGTACTTTTACTTTCAGTACTTGAGTAGCAAAATTTTTTAAAAAAACTACTTGTAATACTTAAGTACAAAAAATGTTGAATACTTTAGTACTTCTACTCAAGTCACTTTTTGATCGAGCACTTCCACTTCTACTCAAGTCACTTTTTGATCGAGCACTTGTACTTTTACTCAAGTATGGGTTGAGTACTTTATACAACTCTGCCCCTTACATTGGTGGTCAGAATGCCACCTTACTAGAGAGCTAAAAGAATCATTGGTATGCAGCTGGCCTTGCCAAGTGGTGCTGACCCAGAACTACGCAAGTGCTATCAACATAGAGGTCAATTAGCCACTTCAAGGAACTTCTAGCAATCTCTAGAGAAACCCTAGGGTTCTACATAGCCCTGGTTGAGAATGGCTGTCATATAAGCTTAAGGCAGACTAGAGATGGAGTTTGAAACAAATATCAGGATACACTACACACAGTAAACACTTGTAAAACTGATGAGGTCTACTCAGTTAATCATGCAATCTGCGGTCAAGACCACTGGAGAGAGCATATTTAAACAATTACTGAAAGACAACCCTCATGGTGTGAGCTGGAGCCATCATGGTATTGTTCCACTGCGTCAACATTTCATCTTGCCCCAAGTCTGACACATACAAGTATCCACCTCTATTTTTGCTCCACAGGGTTGCAGCACACGGAATATTTGTAAACTATATACCACCCAGTAAGATGAAGGCCCCCTTTTTATAATGGCCGATCTGAGAAAGGTGGATAGAGGTGGAGGCAATTTATTACACACCCTGCTGCAAAAAATATGATGTGAAGCAACAGGCTGTCAATATACACAGATTGACACATTTTGAATGTGGGAAGCGTCTATGGGAAGGAGAGACTGGGAAAGCGTGCAACTTCCTGACCAGCAATGACCTTTGTTAAGAGACTGAGTTGCACTCATTGATTGCTCTGTAAATATAAAATCAAAAAAAGTGTCAGGAAAAAAATCTGACATGCAAGTATGACCCAGAAACTAAAATTCCGCATGGAAATATGGCATTTAGGATTTGTTGAGCACTATCTACAAAAACACAAACAATAGTGATCTCATTAATACAATACTTGCTGCAATTTTACCAATATCTACTTCTACAAGAGCAAAAAGGTGATTTACATTGTCCTTGCACTCCTCATACAGTGCAGCAGGATTGTCCGTACACATGGTTGGTCATTTCAATTAACACAAATGCAATGACAGTCAGCACACCAGAAAAACACACACTTCAGGAACAGAGTCAGCAGAATCAGCTCAACTGTGAAAGCATTTGTGCTGTGCGCACTGAGTACCATGATCCAGCAAAAGACACAGAATGATGAATTGTTGCTTAAATGTAGAACAGAATAAGGTTGTTTAGGGTTTGCTTTCATCAGTCGGCAATTGAAATTATAAAGAAAATAAAATAAAATGATCAAATGACCCAAACGTCACAAGTGAAAATGAGACGTAAGAGACACAATTTTGGACATATTAAAAAAAAAAAAAAAAAGAAACATAAAATAGAGACAAACCAACACACAGAGAAAAGTTGTCATCACCGCAAAAGCAAAAATAAGAGACAGATAAAGAAAGATACAACCATTTAGCTTTTCTAAAAGAGCCCCCAGCCAGCTAAGCTGTGCTGAATATTTCAAGGTGTGCGAGATAGTGTGTATTAATGGGCCAGTAAACTTCAATTACCTAAAAGAGCAACCCATAACAGGTATACATGTAAAAGTTTAAGAATGAAAGTTGGCTTTAATAATGCAAGTTGGCTAGACAGCAAATGGCACATTTTACTTGTTTTCTAGGTTTTGCTCGCCCCTTGGCCACTAACCCAAAAAAACACAGCTCAGCTGATATGCAGGAACTGTTCACAGATAGCTAGACAAAAACTTCAGAAAATTATTGGAACTCCGAAATAAAATATTTTGGTGACGCATCACTTTGTTGCACAGCTGGCCGTCTGATATTCCCATTGGCAGAATGGTGTTGCGCTTCATCCCTCTCCAAAGCTGGACTGGAGGTAGCATTTGGACAAAATTGAACAACTGGCAGCATTTCGCTACACAGAAAACTTTACAGGGAGTCTAATAAAATCAATACATGGACCTTGCCTGTGAAAATGATAGCTCTATGACTGCCATACTGATTCTCTTGGTTTGGGTCTACCATCTTAACTGGATGCATACCATTCCAAGGTCATGACTCAACTAGCAAAAAGGCCAAGGGTCAGCATGGAAGCCAGGAAACTAGCAGGCAGTCCTTTAAACATTTTATCTATGTTTCTAAAGCTAGGAAGGCTGATATGCAGATAAGTTGACCTCCTAAACCATAAATTCTACCCTCCAGAACATTTCAGGGATGCTTGGTGGTCCTGTCAGGAGGCTGGCTGAAGCAAGTAAGGTAAGATCTAATACTTTGTTACCAGTGCCTACTGTACCTTAATTTTTACTCCATTGCAGGCCTACTCAAAGTATGTTTCAAAGAAAGAATTGCTGTAGGTTTGGAAATTGGGAAGAATTTAGGCTTATTCATAGAGTGATTAAGTATATTTATATAGAGTCATGTTTGGACCTTCGCCTTCGTCCTTTTTTGTTTGTGTTTCAGTGTTAGATTAACCTCCCTGGCGGTATGATTCTTTCGGATTTTAGGTGCTGAAAGCGGTACCATTATTTTGCATGTAATTCTTGTGAAGGAGCAGCCCAAACCAACTGTATACATCTATTATATATATATATATATATATATATATATATACACACACACACACACACATAAAAAGTACAGTAAAACTGCAGGAAAGGGCACTGGGGGGCAAACTAATGTGATTTTTTTTTTATTTTGAACTGTATCAGTGTGTTTGGTGTGTTTTACATTTGAATTTGCCGCCGGTTCCACCCCCCTACGAACGTCACGTCGCAGGAGACGGAAGCCGGGGCATGGAGAGGATCGGGAGGAAGAACCGCCGCTAGACACCGCCGGGACATATCGCTGGATCCGGTGACAAGGTAAGTAACCTTGCTTACAGGATCCAGCGATGCTTCTGGCGGTACCCCGAGTGTGGCTCGGGGTTACCGCTTTTGGCTCTGAAATTTAACCCCGAGCCACGCTCGGGAATACCGCTAAGAAGGTTAAATTTTCTTCTGGGCAGATTATGTTCTTAAAGTTTACTTTTCTTAAGTGTTAAGCAGGCCTGCAGAGAAGGTTGGTCTGGGTTCCAATTTAGAGGGAGTCCTTTGCGTTTATACTGTTTGCATACAGGTTAAGGAATCTTACTGTATTGATTGTATCCTAACCACTTAACAACAATTTTATTTTGTTATTACATGTCTATGGATTGAGATATGTGCCTGACCTAAAGAATTTAAAAAAAGGGAAAAAAAAGTAGAAAAAGAAAAAAATAATTGCTTTTCGTTAAAATACATTGACAATATGTAATGCAAATTGTAGTTAGTGGTGGTTTTCTTTTACTCAACTGTCAAGAAAGCCGAGCAGAATTAGAAACTTTTTGGACAGTAAAACAGTTCCTATATACAGGTTTTACCTGTGCATTAAGCCATTTGCCTGAAGTTTTGCTTTAAATATCTTAGATCCTCTAACAAACCTTTACATCTATATCCATGCATGTATTTGTTTTATCCAAGCCAACTTGCGTTATATTTAGTGACCCATTAAAGCCTACACTATCCTGCAGAAGCTGTTCTAGGTCTCACTAAAGGACACTATGACGCAAGAGGTGGCTTTCCTGGAAATGGGGTAACTACTGAAGAGGGCACCTTGAGACGTCTGCAGAGAGTGCGCAGTTCTTCAGTATTTAGGGCATCGATCCTGCGGTGGTACTCAGCCACTGACACTACCTGAATATGGAGACAGGAAGACAATAATTCTACTAATAGCAGAGGAAGGAAACAACAAAAGAAAGTTAGAAAAAAAGCAACAGAAGCAAGACACGGAGAAAAGAAACTGCAACATAATGTCTGAGGAATGGTTAACATTTATAATACTGTATTAACGATGAATGCCAGACCATTCATGCAAAGAAACCAGTTTCTGGCGTTTGTGGACATTTCACAAAATCTGCTGAACTGCTGTTTCTGGGAATGAAAAATTGTATCACAAGGATAAGACATATAACAGTCTCCAAAAAGTAGACATATGTTAGAAGAAACCAGTTAATTAAAGACAAAAAACAATAATGTAATGATGTTGCAAACCTTTACAAAAGTATATATAAAAAGTCTATAAAAATACACACAAAATAAAACATTTGGGAACACCTGACCATCAAATTCACAATGCACCAAAGGACTACGTTCAGAGGTTTCCACTGAAAGATAATATGATTGCTACAAAAGACATCTGTGCACTTCTGACCTTGTGGTAACAGTTTTGAGGAGGTTGAGAAGGCCTTCTCAGTCCTGGGGGGGGGGGGGTGCCCATATGCACAAAGCCAGCTCCATAAAGACGGTTGGGTTGATTTACTAAAACTGGAGAGTGCAAAATCTGGTGCAGCTCTGCATGGTAGTCAGCTCCAGGTGTTTTTGTCTAAAGCCTAGTACACACGTAACGAATATCCGCCGACCGGTCGTCCGTCTTTTGTCCAGAGTTGTGTTTTGTTGGTCGGAATGTGCTCTAGACTGCACTGGACTTTTGTCGACCCACAGAATTATACTTCAGAAGTGATGTCATGTGCTGGTTTGCTTTCTTTGTGTTCTTTCTTCTCTGAGCATGCCCAGTCTTGCTCATAAGATTTTTCCCTGTCGAAATCTGTACTGACTGCACGAAAATCGGACGTGTTTTGACGGTGGACAAAAATTTTATAGCCTGCACACCAGATTTTTTTCAGCCGAAAAGTCGGAGTCGGTTGTCGGAAGCATCATACTAACAAGCCGAAAATTGGCGGATCGGTCGGACGAAAATTCCCTGCCGATTTTCGACGCGTGTGTACGAGGCTTAAGCTTAACTGAACAAGCTGAAGTTTGGCTCTGATTGGCTACCATGTAGAGCTGCACCAGATTGTGAACTCTCCAGTTTTAGTAATCAGTCCCATGGTTTCATGTGGTTGGTGTGGAAAACTCACAGAGCTCTGACTTTAGTCTACTGAAAAGTTATGGGGTGAATTAGAATGGCAATTGTAATTCAGGTCTTCTTGCCCAACATCTCAAATGGGCACAAATTCTCACCAACACCATCTTTAAGGAGGGTGCCCCAACTTTATATTAAATACGATAAGTTTTGGAATAGGATGTCCAAAAGCGGATATATGTATGATGGTCAGGTGTTGACAAAAGTTTGGGCACATAGTGTATACATTTTAAAAGCATATTTCCAGCATAACTGGCATTTTAATTAATCTCAGAAAAACTAAAAGGTGTTTAGTACTTCACCTACAGTTTTATTCAGCCATTCCTGACACTCTTGATAAATAACCAACAGATAATTAATTCCTATCCTGCAGAATACAGCTTCTTACATCTGCACCCCATCCTGTCTTCATTGTTTTGATTATTCCTGCATGCTGGTGGGCGGGCAGCCCAAACTTACAGCATCTATTTTGCCCTCATCCTGAAAAGGTTAAGAGGAGAAGAATCTCCCTGATAAATTCTCTTACACACCAGGAAAAAAAATATTGATGGTCCTTGACTTTTATAGCATTTGAAAGGTTTAAATCAAATGGTGGACATGGCTTTCAAAGAAGGGGTTCCTTGTGTGTCCCAGTGAGTTAAGCCAGCCATAGACTGTTCGAATCTCAGCTGGTTCAGCAGGGATCAGCCAAGATTCAAACCACATATGGGCAGGCTGATTGTACCAAGTTGATCACAACCAGCCTGTCAGATCTTTCATGCGATTATTGCCAGCAGCTGTTTTAGCTACTAGCAATAATCACCGAAGGAGCCACATGGGAGAACAGAGGATCCTCCTAAGACTATGGCATGTTCCTTCATCCTTTACCATTAGGAAACTCGGCCAGGACAGCTCCCCACACATGTTTTTCTTTCCTGCAACCAAATCGCACCATCTATGGCTGGCTATCAAAAAGTTTGGTCACCATCAAACCCACTTATCCACAGGAACAAAAAATTTTTCAGACCGTACAATGGGTGTGACTAAGTAGGCCATGCATGGCCCACTCCATAACATGGCCCATCCATAACAGTAAGTTTCTTCCCAGACCAATCCCTGGATTATCACTCTGTAGCCAGGCAGAAGCTATTTTGAATACAAATTTAAGCGAATAAAATGGTAATGCATTTACATGGGGTTGATTAAAAAAACAAAAATTCTGGTACTGCCTTTTAAGGCATTTTCTAGATGGATACAGATCAGCTTTAATGGAAATCCCCATTGTCAGATTCTTAGGTTGCCAACTAGTTCGGAAGCAGTGAACCACCAGCTACAGCACTAGTATCCAGCCCCAGAACCAGACAATTGGAGATTATATCTAGGTGTTCTTAGACACAAAAATGTGCTTCCTGCTTTTTATGTTCCTGGCATTACCAGGCTGAAGAACTCTACCAAAGTCTCAAAAGATGGACCCTCTATCTCTGCCATATTTTACTGCATTGGCAATTCTGTAAAAATTCTGAAAAAAAATAATGAAGCTCCCTAGGCAATGTCCTGTCAGAGCCCTATTCTTCAGCATCCATCATAAACCATTTATTAGTATAGAAGATATTACCTTTTTAAGCATGACCAGTATTAACAAGCTCAGGCATGACAAGTGAATTCCTCGTTTGGTGAAAGGAAAGTTACAGCTGAGACAGAGGAACAAAGCCCCATAGTCACATGAGCCAGAAAAACTCAGTGACACTGCAGGGAAGGAGCCACATGGGAGAACATAGAGGATCCTCCTAAGACTATGGCATGTTCCTTCATCCTTCACCATTAGGAAACTGAGCAGCAAGACAGTAAACAAAATGATTACTATGGTGTGGAAAAAAATATTTATTATATATCTTTTCATGTGACAACACTGAAGAAATGACACTTTGCTACAATGTAAAGTAGTGAGTGTACGGCTCGTATAACAAACAGTGTCAATTTGCTGTCCCCTCAAAATAACTCAACACACAGCCATTAATGTCAAAACCGCTGGCAACAAAAGTGAGTACATCCATGAGTGAAAATGTCCAAATTGGGCCCAATTAGCCACTTTCCCTCCCTGGTGTCATGTGATTTGTTAGTGTTACAAGGTCTCAGGTGTGAATGGGGAGCAGGTGTGTTAAATGTGGTGTTATCGCTCTCTCATACTGGTCCCTGGAAGTTCAACATGGCACCTCGTGGCAAAGGCACCTCCTCAAAGATCTCGGAGGATCTGAAAAAAAAAAAAATTGTTGCTCTACATAAAGATGGCATAGTTTGCCAAGACCCTTAAACTGAGCTGCAGCACTGTGGCCAAGACCATACAGCGGTTTAACAGGACAAATTCCATTCAGAACAGGCCGTACACCATGGTCGACCAAAGAAGTTGAGTGCACGTGCTCAGCGTCATATCCAGAGGTTGTCTTTGGGAAATAGACGTCTTATTTACATTGTAGCAAAGTGTTATTTCTTCAGTGTTGTCACACGAAAAGATATAATATTTAAAAAATGTGAGGGGTGTACTCACTTTTGTGATATACTGTGTGTGTGTGTGTGTGTGTGTGTGTGTGTGTGTGTGTGTGTGTGTGTGTATGTATATATATATATATATATATATATATATATATATATATATATATATATATATATATATATATATATATATATATATATATACACACACACACATATACACACACACACATATACATACACATACATACATACATATCAATCTTTTTGTAATATATAGTTTGCTTTTTTAGGAGGATCTGTCATTTTGTATGCAGTGATAGATGTGCACTGTAGCATAGGTACTTAGGCCAAGTGGTTAGGGTTTCTTTATCCTGTGAATGGGAGAAAGTTTTGAAAACTCCTGGAGACACAAGATAATACAAGTCTTGTATCTTGCCAAAGACAAAAGAAAGTTATTTGCACTAAACACCCTCAAACTGGTTTCATAATAGTGAGCTAAATCATAGGAACCTGCAATCATAAGCATGAATGCTGGAGAATGCACGCTAAACTGTGCATATAACTTCTAAAGAATTTGAAAGGTTTTTAAAAAATTAAAAGGAAATGCAAATGGTACAATGAAGAATAATTAACATATATAACATACATACAAGGACATACAAAACATAACAGAAAGTTGGCTTATTTCATACAAGAGTAGCAAAATTCTACATAAAAAGTTTATCAATGACAAGCTCCAGGGCTAAAAACCTGGTCCTGTCTTCTCTACCATGTGACTCAATGGTGTGGAACATGTATGTTGCCAGTGATACCAGAACTCCCATTATCCATGCTTGTTCCAGGCCAGTGTTTCACTAGGCAGTGGGATAAAGATATCAGCTCATCTTTAAAAGACACAATGAAAGCTACACATTTCTGTCTTCATGAACACTATGTAGTATAGTTCCAGCCCAAGGGAAAGGATACAACTCTCCGAAAGGTAATCGTAATTACCTGTGCCCCGTCTGGAAAATTTCCCTTCACTTTCTGTCCTGGTGACCACTAACACTTAAACATAAAGTGAGGAGAAATTTCTCCAGCAGAGACACTGGGGTTGATTTAGGCCCTTTTCACACTTGTACGACCTGAACTTTGCAGTGGCTTGAAGCAATGCCTGTGTAATCTTGAGGTCTATCGACCTCAAGTCGCATCAAAGTTGGACCAAAAGTAGTGCATGGAATACTTTGAAGTTGCACAAAAATGAATGGTACCAATGGGATACGACTTGTCCTGCGACTTTGCAGTCCCAAGTCACAGGACAAGTCGCATAAGTGTGAAAGGGGCCTTACTAAAACTGGAAAGTGCAACATCTGGTGCAGCCACGCATGGTAGCCAATCAGCTTCCAACTTTAGCTTTTTCAATTAAGCTTTGACATAAACTGGAAGCGTATTGGTTTCTATGCAGAGCTTCACCAGGATGCACTCTCCAGTTTTAGTAAATCAACCCCACTAATAGCCGTGCACCATATTCTGCTAAACTTCTCTAGACTTACTGACCACTGGGACAAGAAGAAGCGAGGAGAGAACTCTCCACTGGAAACATTTAGCCTTGAACCCTCTTCCCAACTTCTCCAGCTTTAGTGACCCCTGGGGACAAGAAGTGAAGAGAGAACTTTCCAGTGGTGACATTTAGCCTTCCCTCAATTTCTTAAATTCCTCAGTCTAACAACTGGAACAGGAAGAGAGGGTAAAATCTGAAAGAGGTTTGACTTCTTCACAAAGAAACCCGTTTTTGTCTGGGTTTACTTTTTAAGGATCCTTGTACAGTATTTCTTTAGGCAGATATACCACAACAAAGGCAAAAAACACAACTTTATCCATCTAACAAAATAAAATGTGCCACAGCTTGCAACACTGCACCTCATTCAGAGTGTATCTGGAAAAAAAGTATAGCATTTGTTTATTTTATATTTTTTTAATGCAGAGCCACAGAAGGCAAACTAAACCACATGCTTCCAATGCCAAGTCCTACTCCAGCTGCCTAGCTTGTATATGTACTGGGGAGGGGGTCATGATCATGCTGACCAGCGACTAAAGGCCAACCTGACAAAGACTCCATCGCAGTCTTGCTCTCAGATTAGGGAAGCCCCCCATTAGAACATCACTGAGAATACTGGAGGATGTACACAAGGCACCAACATTTTAGTGGCCATTTAGCTGGAAGAATGTGTCTGAAGGATCACAGGTACACACTCAAATTTATGACTATCTGCTAGAGATTTTTTTTTTCCTGTATTGGCACAAAAATTAACTAGGTGCCCTCTTGGTTGCTGTGGGATGTTACTGCTCCCCTTACCTCTGCATTGGCTATAGTGTGTTGGACATCCTTAAGAGATAATACAGAGGTGAGGTGAGGTGAGCAGGTAGGGTACTCTTACCCAGCATTTAGAATAGACCTGGATATAAAGGTTAAGTGTGGTGTTTTTTAAATTTTAGAGAAATAATAAAAAAAAAAAAAAAAAACATATACACATACATATATACACACTCACATATATACGCACAAACTTTTTTGTTTTCTTCCCCCTAGTATAATTACTCTTAAAGGAACTGTATAGTCCTGCCATGCCCAGAATTGTGGCACACCAAATGACTGATAGCATCTGCTAAAAGGTAGCAAAATCTGGTTGAATAAAATATTTTGCCAAATGTGTCTCATGTCAAATACATTTCAATTTCAATGGAGAAATTCTAGCGATAAATGCAGCATAACATGGGATTTTTGACTTACCGTAAAATGCATTTCTCTGATGTTCATTGATGTACACAGCTTCTGGTATTCTTAACCATTGGGTTATACTGCCCCTACAGGAGTACGACACTAGGCAGAAAAAAAATATTCTAGCTACATCCATGGGCAGTCCCAGTGGGTATGCTCCCTCTCTCTGGTATAGCCACTCAGTTTTGTTACAAGCAGTGTCAGGAGAATAACTCCACAGAGGGGTTGGTGCTGTGTCTGTCAATGAACATCAGAGAAATGGATTTTACGGTAAGTCAAAAATCCCATTTTCTCCTTTGTTCATTGACGATCACATCTTCTGGTATTCTTAACTATTGGGGCATCCCAAAGCAGTGTTAAACATGAGGGGTGGGGAACAGCAAAAAGATGCCAACACATCCACTTTATAGAACTTTGTAGAAAGTGCACCGACGACCAGGTGGCCGCCTTACAAACCTGCGTCACTGACGCTTGATGACGGAAGGCCCAGGAGGCACAAAGCACCCTAGGAGAGTGCGCCTTCACAAGGAAAGGAGGAACCTGACCCCTAATGGAATAGGCCTGAACCCCCGTCTCTCTAATCTATCTAGAAATGGTCGCAGAGGAAGTGGGCAACCCTTTACGAGGTTCATCCGTGAGCACAAATAGAGAGTCCTGAAAAACACTCTGTAGCTGCCAGGTACACCTTAACTGGCCGGACCACATCCAAGGCATGCAAGACAATTTCCTTCAGATGTTTAAGCCTGGGAAGGCAACACAATGTCTTAAATTAAAATGAAAATCAGAGACCACCTTAGGAAGGAAAGACGGACAGGGGCGAAGCACAACCATATCCCTGTGAATCACCAGATAAGGTGAACAGGATAACGCTGCCAGGTCCGACACCCTGAGCGCAGAGGTGAGAGCCCCCAAAAAATCCACCTTCTGGAACAGCGTAAGCAAAGGAAACTCCAAAGGATTCTCAAAGAGAGACTGCTGGAGAACCAAAATAGCCAAATTGTGGTCCCAAGGTGGCAAAGGACACCACACTGGAGGGACCAAGTGCCGAACACCCTGAAGAGAGATATGCACCAGAGCTGTAGCCACGGGTCGTTGGAAGAAGACCGGCAAAGCCGACACCTGGCCCTTGATAGTACTCAAGGCTAACTTCTGTTCAGCCCCCCCTGAAGGAAGGTCAAGATCTGAGCCACCAAAAAAGAGCGAGGAGGAACCCCAAGGGATTCACAAAACGCAATGTACATCTTCCACGTACGATGGTAGATGTTCCAAAAGTAGATTTCCTAGCTTTTAACAGCATAGGAATCACAGATTCAGAAAGTGTATCCTTCAGCACCTGGCTTTCAACAGCCAAGCCGTCAAAACCAGCGTCTGTAAAGCAGGCTGGAAGATTGGCCCTTGGGACAGCAGATCCTCCCTGAGGGGAAGCCTCCAAGGAAACATCGGCAACCAGCCGCATTAAGTAGGCTTACCAGGCCCCTAGAGGCCAGTCCAGGGCCACTAAAATTACCAGAATTCCCCTTCTGCCTCGATCCTGTTGAAGTCTTGGCAGAAGCTTGAGAGGAGGGAAGGTGTAAATCAGACAATACTGACCCCACTGGGCCATCACCACACGTCTGTGGCATCCGCCGAAGGCACCCGTGACCGAGCCATGTACATATGTACCTTTCTGCTGAGCCGAGACGCCAACAGATCCACCTCGGGGGTGACCCACCGGAGACACAACTGACGAAACACTTCCGCATGAAGAGACCATTCCCTCTGGTCGAACGCCTGGCAACTGAGGTAACCTACCTGTCAATGTTCCACTCTGGGAAAGTGAACCGTGGAGAAGGCTGGAACGAAACGTTCTGCCCACCTGAGAATGCCAGGTACCTTTACGGTAAGACAAAAATCCAATTTTCTCTATCGTTCATTGACGGATGCAGTCTCTGTTCTTCAAAGCAGTAGGGACGTCCCAAAGCAGTGCCATAAAACATGAGGGGTGGGAACAGCAGTAAATAGTTCCCCAAGGCTGAACCACAGCCAACCAGACAACATAGGACTCATCAGAACAACAAGATGAGACCCACCTGAAAAACATTAAACACGTTGGAGTGAAACCAAAACACCATTAAATGGCAGCCAAATGAGGCATCTGCAGATGCCAGCACATTCACCGTATAAAACTTTGCGAAGGTATGAACAGTCGACCAGGTAGCTGCCTTGCAAACCTGAATCACAGATGCCTGATGGCGAAAAGCCCAGGAAGCTCTAAGCGTCCGAGTAGAATGTGCCTTCACATAAAAGGAGGAACCGGACCATTAATTGAATAAGCCTGCACAACCGTTCATCTGATCAATCTGGAAATAGTCGCAGCAGACGCAGGCAGCCCTTTCTTTGGTCCATCCGTGAGAACAAAAAACAAATCTGACTTTCGAAAAGACTTCGTAGTCGCCAAGTACACCCCGATTGCCCTAACCACATCCAAAGTATGCAGTGCAAATTCCTTAGGATGCTTAGGCTTAGGACACAAGGAGGGTAACAAAATGTCCTCATTTAAATGGAAACTGAAAACCACCTTCGCAAAGAAGGAAGAATCCGGGTGAAGCACCACTTTATCCCTGTGAACCACCAGATAGGGAGAATGACAGGACAATGACAGGACAACGCCGGGCTACAGGAAAATGGTGGCCCCGCGCGGCCTGTGGAGCTTCTGGGGACCCTCGAGGGGACCCCCCCAGCCCCCTGGACAGGATCGACAGGATGGGGGCCCCCGCAGGATCGATCATCCGGTCGCCGCCCCCCCCCCTCCCCGCCCTTACCGTTGGCCTAACGCCTGGTCCCAACCCCCGGGGGTAGGTTCAAGTGCCCCATAGCCCCAGTAAGTGAGGGAGGGGAAGGGCGGACAGGAAAAAAAGGGGGGTGCGTGACAGGACAGAGGTGAAACCCAGGGGTCTGACCGTCCTAAGGAGGGGCCCGTGTCCACCCCAAAAGCCACCAGGGGAGAGGGGGGGGGGAAATTACTCACCATACCTGGAACAGGCGGGTATCATCTCTTGACAGAACTCCTCTCCACTGAAGTGGGAGGGCTGTCGGCCAATAGGAATGCTGCGACTTGGGCCTAGACCCGGTTGTGTGCGACCTGGTGAGGCGTTTAACTCGCAGGGCCAGTCCCCGGCCGGTGGGACTATGTCGCGGCCGACCTAGTGCGGAGCAAGGGTCTGTGCGTGCTTGCTAGCCTGCTGGGGTGACCACTGGATCTATATATCCAGCCTGTCGCCCAGATCCAGCTTAGTTGCTTGTAGATCTCACAGGAAAAAAATCCGGAGAAAAACTAACTAGAAAAAAAAAACTAAGTAGAAAATAACTTTTTGCCAGGACTACAGATCCCAGCAAGGAGCTATGTCCTTACTGCTGACTAGGCAGATTAAAACTGACATTCTATAGCAGAAAGAAGGGATATACCCCCCCCTGGGACTGCCCATAGGCGTAGCCAGAACTTTTTTTCCGCCTAGTGTCCTACTTCTGTAGGGGGCAGTATAACCCTACTTCTATGAAGAACAGAGACTGCGTCCGTCAATGAACGATAAAAAAAAATGAACTAAATCGGTTTCTCTATCAAACTTTGATAGCAATACACAAACCAAATATGAAACTGGTAAAACACACTTTGGGGATACTGCCTTGCAGCAGTATTGCCCCAGCATTTATCTTGACGTGCATCCCCTTTATCTGACTGCCCTAAGATTAGAAATCCTTGTAGTTATTGTTACTATTTTTCTGTGTTCCTTGGTACCAGCTCCGCCCTCTAAACCAAAGCCACTGCAGCTCAAACCACAGGACCATAAGGGAAATGTGTTTTGGCACAGTCATTTGACCCAAATGCTTCCTTACCCAGAAACCCTGTTAGTAACCTGATAAATCTGAGCAAATGGGGTAAAGTGTAAGTCCAGATAAAACCTAACTAACGCTAAATCTGCTCTCTGCCACATTCTAACCCTAATCTATCTAACCCGGCGAAGCAAAATAAAAAATAAATAAATAAATAAAAAAATAAAATCTCTATACTTCCCTTTTCTGCATGCGATCCGATCTGGTCTCCAGCAGCAGAAGCTGTGTGCAGGAGAGGACCAACAACAGCTGTGAAATGCCTGGGAAGTGACGTCACCCATAGAGTTACTATAGGGACCTCCGTTGTCGGCTGCCTCTCCTGCACCCATCTCCACACTGAAGCCACCGCTGACAGCTGTTGCTGGGACCGGACTAGATTGGCTGCAAAATAGGTAAGTACAGCGATTTTTGCTTTACAGGGTTAGATAGATTAGGTTTAAAATGGGGGAAATTGCTTGGTGCCTCGGGCCAAGAAGTGGGGTGGGACTTTTACGGGCAAGTGAGTTACATACAATTTATAAAAGATAATCAAAAATATTTATTTATGTACAATGTTAGGATACATTTATTTGTACTTATATCCAGTGCATAGGTGTTTGGGTTATAGACCCAAAGTGTGTTTAGAGGAAGGTAAAGTTTTGGAAAAATATCCGTGACATAGGTGAAAAAGGGTGACTTTTGTTTTTGGACGTTTGTTCTCTGTTTTTTCCAGGCTTGTTGCTTGGAAAAATCTGTTCACAGAGATCCAACTATGGGTCCAAAGCGTGTTTATCCAACGCGTTTCGGCTACTGGGTAGCCTTTTTCAAGGATTATATGGTTATCACCAGTTCTGTGGAAGTAGTGATAAATATTATTTTTATCCTTTATATATATTTATTAGTATATTTATTGTTTATTTATTAGTATATACATACTTTCTCTGTCTATTCTTGCGAGCCTCTTTGTGTCTGGATGAGTTCGCAGCAGAAACCACTATGGTGCAGCCTGAGGGATATATATATATATGTATACATTATATATAATGTATTTAGTAAGTTTCTATAGGTTTGAATTATATGTCTGACAACTTACTATATGGTTGTCTTCCAATGTTCTTACGGTTATTGAGTGCAGGGGTTGGTATCCTATTCTTTTGCTGAATAGATCTAAGGATACATGTATGTAATATCAATGATTGTATCGGGTATAGGAGTAGGTTTTTTGGTTGGTTTCTAAGGTACTTACAATCAAAGTAGCCTGTTTCACCTTAATATAGATGTTTTGGATGTTTTTTCTTTTTTCTTTGGTGTAAGGTACTGAAAAATATTCCCAGATCTTTTGTAAGAATACTTGTATATATATACGTATTTGTACATGCACATATACAGGCATAAGCATATAGGCTTACTCTTATGTAGTAGATATGTGATCAAGGGGTGAAAAAGCCTTTGTCCTCCCGTACAATCATTGAAAGCATAGTAGTCATAGGTATTCAGTTTGGTAGACTTTCTGTTGTAAAATAAAGTACAGTACATAAGGTCCAATAAGCTTGTAAGTGCAAGTTTATTTGTGGGTGACTTGTGATATTTACAGTGGATGGTGTATCATCCTTTGAAAAAACTTACTATTTTTGGGTGGTTTGTTCCTCGTGCTGCTGTTCTGTCTTCTCCAGTCCCTTCAGTGTGAAGGAGTGGAGAGACGCTGGTTCCCCGGCCTTATAAAGCCCGTCGCGCAGGCGCCGTAGGTCCCGCACGTACTAGGCTTCTTGCGCAATAGACGCGATCTCCGGTTACTGCGCATGCGCCCGAGGGTGCGCGCGCATCTGGTGGTCCGTCTTCGCGTATTGGCCGCCGACACGGAGAGGAGGAACCAAGATCTCCAGAGGGGGGATCTTGTTGAGGGAGATGGTTTGTCCCAGAGTTCCATCTTAACCCCTGGCTATCCAGGGGTTTACCGTGCCGGGTGCGATTTGACCAGGCGGGTGGGAGGCTCAGAGTGGTGACAGAGTGCAAATATATGGTCAAGAAGAAGTCATAAATAGTCATATTTATACAAAAGTAATAATAGATAATATAGTCAAACGATCTTCAGTTTAGTTTTAACAGCAGTTTAAAAATATATTCATTCTCTGGTTTGTATGGGGGGCGATCAGACTTATGGTGTATTCTGGGAAGCGAATAAGAGGGGTATGGGAAGGAAGGGGAAGGGGGGAATTGGGGAAAGGGGGGGGGAAAGAGAGAAAGGGAGGGGGGAGGGGAGGGAAGGGGAAAGAAAAGGGGGTTTCTTGTTATTAAATGACAGTTAAAAGTTTAATGTTCCTATATATATTTCTTATATATAGGAGATTTGGTTTGGATAGGAACATTTGCAATTATGGTATCCTGTAAGGTGGATATCACATTGTCAACAACAGCTGTGAAATGCCTGGGAAGTGACGTCACCCATAGAGTTACTATAGGGACCTCCGTTGTCGGCTGCCTCTCCTGCACCCATCTCCACACTGAAGCCACCGCTGACAGCTGTTGCTGGGACCGGACTAGATTGGCTGCAAAATAGGTAAGTACAGCGATTTTTGCTTTACAGGGTTAGATAGATTAGGTTTAGAATGTGGCAGAGAGCAGGTTTTAGTGTTAGTTAGGTTTTGCCTGAACTTCTATAAAGTACTAAAGCAACAGTAAACTGAGTGGACGCTCTGACCTGACTTTCGTATAGTTGCAATATTTTCTGTATAGTAATACCGGTTCATTATTAAAATGTGCTACCTACAGGAGTTCCTAAAGAGTAAATTCACTTTTGTTGAGAAAAAAAAAAAAACACATTCCCCTCTGGGTGAACTATGTACAATGCAAGGATTTTAACAAACTTTGTTGCAGATTACCACCTTTTGTTATTCTGAAGAAATAACTGTATGTTTCTCTGTGTCCATGTGGGAAAGTTATTCTAATGGGAGTGGTTTCATAATTATCAATCAGCTGCGGGGCACTAATGATGAAAGCTGCTGGGTCTGCATCCCTTTAGACGTGTTTCTATTGGGAGTATCTCACCAAAAATGACATTTTTGTTGCAGGGGATGCCAGAAATCTGACTTTTATCTTAGTGAAGACCTCTGGGAAAATCAGTAAGCCAATCACAAGCAGCAAATAATGTTTCTAGGGGACATTGTGTACACATTCTGTCTACAGAACACCTCCAGGTAGCCATATTGCATTGCATTGTGGTTGCAGATTAAAAAGGAAAGGTCATTTTTATTAACATATAATTACAATATGACTTGCGTCGCAATAGTATACGCTAGATTATTTTTTCTCTTTGCTATTTCTTTCCCCCCATGAAAATGGAGTTACCTTTTAAAGTAGAAGAAAGAGCAGTTTGTGCAGCCCTTTACAAAATGGGAGACAGAACAGTTGCAATACAATTCAAGGCAAGAGTGGTAAGCAGTAGCCCTGCCCTTTAGAGCTTATAATCTAACAGGGAGGGGCAAGTGATGAGTTGATGGAGAAAGTTCAGTTCATTGAAGATGAAGAGATAGGCTTCCCTGAACAGAAGAGGTTTCAGGGACCATCTAGAGTTGGAAAGAGTAGGAAATATCTGGGCAGATCGAGGTAGGAAGTTCCAGAGAGACACTGGTAAAATCTTGGAGCCGAGCATGGCAGGAGGAGACAAGGAAACTACAGAGCAGGAGGTCTTGGTAGGAGCAAAGATGACAGTTTTGCTGACATTTGGAGATGAGGTTGCTGATATAGCTTTGAGCAAAGTTGAATTTGTTTGCCAATCCCTCCACTGGCTTCTGATTGCCCAACACTGAATGGTAGAGGAGTATTATGATCACATATACACTGTTCAAAAAAATGAAAGGAACACTTTGAAAACATATCAGATCTCAATGGAGGAAAAATATCCTGCTGCATATCTATACTGATATGAACTGGGCAATGTGTTAGGAACGAAAGGATGCCACATTGTTTTAATAAAAATGAAAATTATCACCCTACAGAGGGCTGAATTTAAAGACATTGTGAAAATCAAAGTGAAAAATGATGCAGCAGGCTAGTCCATTTTTCTGAAATTTCGTTGCAGCAACTCAAAATGGTCCTCAGTAGTTTCTATGGCCCTCACCTGCTTGTATGCATGCCTGACAATGTCGGGGCATGCTGATAATGAGACAACGGATGGTGTCCTGGGGTATTTCCTCCCAGATCTGGACTAGGGCATCACTGAGCTCCTGAACAGACTAAGGTGAAACCTGGTGGCGGCGGATGGACCATAACATAATGTCCCAGAGGTGTTCTATTGGATTTAGGTCAGGCGAGCGTGGGGGCCATTCAATGGTATCAATTCCTTCATCTTCCAGGAACTGGCTGCATAGTCTCGCCACATAAGGTTGGGAATTGTCATGCCACAGGAGGAACCCAAGACCATTGCACCAGCGTAGGATCTGATAGCAGGTCCAAGGATTTCATCTCGATACCTAATGGAAGTCAGGGTGCCATTGTCTAGCCTGTAGAGGTCTGTGCGTCCCTCCATGGATATGCCTCCCAGACCATCACTGACCCACCACCAAACCAGTTGTGCTGAACGATGTTACAGGCGGCATAACATTTTCCATGGCTTCTCCAGACCCTTTCATGTATGTCACATGTGCTCAGGGTGAACCCGCTCTCATCTGTGAAAAGCACAGGGCGCCAGTGGTGGACCTGCAAATTCTGATGTTCAATGCAAAATGCCAATCGAGCGCCACGGTTCCGGACAATGAGCACAGGGCCGCTAGAGGACATCAGGCCCTCAGGCCACCCTCAAAGTCTGTTTCTGATTGTTTAGTCAGACATTCACACCAGTGACCTGCTGGAGGTCATTTTGTAGAGCTCTGGCAGTGCTCATCCTGTTCCTCCTTGCACAAAGAAGCAGATAACTGTCCTGCTAATGGGTTTAAGGACCTTAACAACCCCCCTTTGCTACCTAACTGACCAGTTCAATATCCCAGGAGTTTAACCGACTTGATTTTATACTCCTTATTAAAAAGTGTTCCTTTCATTTTTTTGAGCAGTGTATTTTTACAGACAAGCATGTTCAATTTCAATTATTAAAGATATAATATATCAAGATTCTGGCATAAGCTAAATTAGGACTGGCCCTCTTTAAAGAGCACTAAAACTAGGGAAGTATAGAAACAAAGATCTATTGTAAAATATGCACAAAACGGAAAGTGGGTAGGACACAGAACATTATCAGGACACAACAGGAGGGAGGTCTCTGCTTATAGAGCTTCCTACGCCACTGCAGATAAACCATTCAGATAAAGATTCCTTAGCTTGCTTTGTCACAAAATACAACTGAATAATGCCAAGAAAGATTACAATGGAAAACACTCAGATTAGTCCTCCAGCATTACACTGACATGTTAATAATGAATTTGTCATAAAGTAATATACCTGTGCAAAAATCCTGAGACTGAAGCTGCCATTCTGTCTCATGCTCTCAACACTGACATAGACATAGTAAACCCTAACAGGTTCAGCTTCACTACTCCAGAACTAATTACCCCTCGTCGTCTGTACCAGCGACCAATGATGCATGAGAGCCAAATGTTTCTACTCTCTAGGAGTGCATTTCCCATGTATACTGTTGGATAATCCACTAAGGAGTCTATGGCACTGCCACCAGCTGATAGGTGATCCACCAAAAATAAAATATATGAGCAATAAATGCAAAGAATGGAATCAAGGTTCCATTCACAGCACTGCCATGACTCCTCTTAAAGGAAGCAAAATATTTGGCTGAAATTACGCTTGCAGAATATATACAACCAGTCAGGGGAACCAAACTACTGTATTTTCTAAGACTACTTTCTAAGACTGTATAAGACTACTTTTGAACCTCAAAAAAATCCCCCAAAAATGGGAGGTCGTCTTATACGCCGAGTATAATATCTCCAAGGTAACCTAAGTATAAGTATTACCGGTAGATCATGTAATAGGTGGGTCGTCTTATATGCCGGAAAATACAGTATCTGCCGAGTGGCTCCAGTGGACATTCTAGGATTAGAGGGTAACACGCATTTCCCAAAAAGGTTCCCTTGCACCACAGTGTCCCCATATATTAAAATGCTGTGATTCATTCCCCATACAAATGTTTACCTCTTCAGCTGCTGACACCACTATTCTCCCCACTCCATCCTGCAGATTAGAGGGCACACCCAGTACCACTACTGGCCTTACTCCTCACCTATGCATGCATAGTCTGCTCACTATCGTAGCGGAGCATTTTTGCTACAGTAAAGGAGAGAGGACTGCGCATGTGCAGATGGGGAAGGAGGGTAGTAGTTTGTGGATTTCTGGAGCTGTGCATCCAGCGGCCGTCTACAGGACAGATTGGGAAGGACAATGGTGTAAGCATGTAAAGGCAAGAGATGACCAGCGCTATGGAGTGTGCGGTGAAGCGTGAGAGACTGACAGGTGTAAGCAGCCAACAACCAAACCCCAAAAGGGGTCAGGATATGTGTAAAGTGCAAAGAGAGGTTGTAAACGGCGCTACCTTTGTGCAATTAAAAGAGATAAAGTGCATACATTCACTGTTAAAGAATTATAAAAAGGGAGTGTCCCATAAAATTGAAAAAATATATGTGCTATATATCAAGTGGGTTCAGGTCATAAAAGATCAAGATATCCTAGTCTGTGATAAAATAAAACCCAAAAAGTGCTGAAGTGCAATAAATAAATTTAATACCATAGACAGTGTTTTTATTGTGATGTACAAATAATAAAAAAAAATCAATCCAGTGTAGAAATAAAATCAGATGTTAGTGATATTTCGGGCACTGTTTATTGCTGAAAGTGCACCATGCCCGCAGAAAAACAAAACAGTGAAGTGAAAGTGATAAAGGTTACCGGGGAAAAAATCCCTAAAAATAAAAAGGAAATAATGAAATGAAAATGCCAGCTGCAATCACCCGTGTGACCACTAGGTGTCGCGCTGTAAATACAACCTGCCCTGCACGGAAGCTTTAGGCAAGGATGGATCTCCAGGGGTCCCCCTCCACAGTCAAAGCACCAGTTGGCGTGTTTCCATATGGAGAGAAAGAAGAGGGGAGCCTCATGAAGTATCAGATCGTATAAATAAAGAAGAAACGTAGCATCCACTCACTGTGTGAAACCGTGATAGCTGCCTCGGATCAGTAGTACTCGCCAGGAAGCTTCCGCGTTCCACGGCGGTGGAATCTCAAAACCGGAAGTGACGCTGTGACGCAATGGACCCGCCCCGGGTCCATTGCGTCACAGCGTCACTTCCGGTTTTGAGATTCCACCGCCGTGGAACGCGGAAGCTTCCTGGCGAGTACTACTGATCCGAGGCAGCTATCACGGTTTCACACAGTGAGTGGATGCTACGTTTCTTCTTTATTTATACGATCTGATACTTCATGAGGCTCCCCTCTTCTTTCTCTCCATATGGAAACACGCCAACTGGTGCTTTGACTGTGGAGGGGGACCCCTGGAGATCCATCCTTGCCTAAAGCTTCCGTGCAGGGCAGGTTGTATTTACAGCGCGACACCTAGTGGTCACACGGGTGATTGCAGCTGGCATTTTCATTTCATTATTTCCTTTTTATTTTTAGGGATTTTTTCCCCGGTAACCTTTATCACTTTCACTTCACTGTTTTGTTTTTCTGCGGGCATGGTGCACTTTCAGCAATAAACAGTGCCCGAAATATCACTAACATCTGATTTTATTTCTACACTGGATTGATTTTTTTTTATTATTTGTACATCACAATAAAAACACTGTCTATGGTATTAAATTTATTTATTGCACTTCAGCACTTTTTGGGTTTTATTTTATCACAGACTAGGATATCTTGATCTTTTATGACCTGAACCCACTTGATATATAGCACATATATTTTTTCAATTTTATGGGACACTCCCTTTTTATAATTCTTTAACAGTGAATGTATGCACTTTATCTCTTTTAATTGCACAAAGGTAGCGCCGTTTACAACCTCTCTTTGCACTTTACACATAATGGTGTAAGCAGCTGACAGGTGGACATTTAGGTGTAGAATATATTAGGGATATTTTGGTGCATGGAGACCTTTTTAGGAAGCATGCGTCAAAGTGATCTTACCATTTAATACAACACAACGGACTGGATAAATCCTGCAGAGTACTACCCTACTGACAAGCTCTCCTCAAGGGTAAGGCTGGCCATAAATTAAGCAATTTCCTTTCCTTCAACCTTAGGTTGAAGGAAAGAAAATTGCTTGATCCCCCATGAACACAGTCAGTGTTGATGGGGGAAATCCCTTCCACAGCGCTATTGTATTCTGACAGTGGGAGGTTTCTCAGCCTCCAGAATACAAAGATTACTTCTACTGGCTATAGCTGGTGGCTGTAACCACACACACAAAAAAAAAAAAAAAGGACAGGCTGGGTAGTGGATAGATCCACTTCAGTACAACCAGCCTGCAGACAGATGGATTGAACTTCGTCCAGTTCCTGCCAAACTAGCCAATTTTCCATAAGTCTATGGCCAGCTATAGTGAAGCGGGAGAGGGAGGTTGCAGAACGTGTAATTATGTAATCTGACATGTCACCCCTGCCCCCTTCCCACACACCACCACAAAGGCCTTAAAGTGGGGTTCCGGCCTATTTTGTAACTTTAGTGATTCCTGGAGTGCTCGCTATGCTGATCCAACAATTGGGCATTTTCAATTTTTTTTCAGGGGTCCCTTACCTTATTTTCAGGGCATTTTTGATTGTACTTCCTCCTTCTCCCCCCCTCTGTGGCCACCGAAATCACTTCCACCTTTGCATTGCATCCTGGGAGCTGTTTCTCATCACTCCCAGGAGGCTGGAATCAGGAAGAACTCCCAGAACACTCCTTGGAATCAGGAAGAAGGACACAGCAGATTACACTGCGGCTTCAGATGCCCACATCCAATATGGCCGTGCCCAGACAGCATTTTTAAAAGTAAGAATTTGACTAAAATCCAATACCGTACACCTTGTAAGTATGAGAATAGCGGTTCTGTAAAGTGCGATGGATTAGTATTATTGGGGTATTTTTAGTTAAAAAAGGTATTTAAGGCCGGAACTCCGCTTTAAGTACGGCTGGAGTGATTACGCAAAACTTGGTTTACGATAAACTGGATTGTGAGCTTAATGCCATCAAAGTTTTCTAATTACCACTTGCAGTTCACGGACTGTTTTCACTTGGTGCAAAACACAATGATTTAAAGTGACCCCCAGAAATCAGAAGTTAGCTACTAACAATCTAGAGAGGTTTAATTTATTTATTAATAGAATTTATATAGCACCGACAATTACACATCGCTTTGTATATTGTAAAGGACATTTAGTTGGTTGTGTACCCAAAATACATGCATTATAAAAGGGATACTTTAAGAACTTCAAACTGATGAAGGTGTACAGTACTGTACATCCGTGATCAAACCTTTCCAAGAAGTCTTGGGTCACACACTGTGGACAATGTGCTAAACTACTGCATCCTGTTCTAAGTGCCAAGTTAAATGTACTTTCCTGCAACTAAAGAACATTGCAAACCCGAACAATGAACTTCTCCAACTTGTTCTCTTTTGGTCTTTTAACCACTTGCCTACAGTGCACTTTCACCCCCTTCCTGCCCAGACCGATTTTCAGCTTTCAGCGCTCTCACACTTTGACTGAGAATTACTCAGTCATGCAACACTGTACCCATACAAAAATTGTGTCCTTTTTTTCACATAAATAGAGCTTTCTTTTGATGGTATTTGATCAATACTGGGTTTTTTATTTTTTGTGCTATAAATAAAAAAAGACTGAAAATATCGTGAAAAAACGCATTTTTCTTTGTTTCTGTCATAAAATTTTGCAAATTAGTCATTTTTCTTCACAAATTTTGGCCAAAATTTATACTGCTACTTATCTTTGGTAAAAAAAACCCAAATAAGTGTATATTATTTGGTCTTTGTGAAAGTTATAGAGTCCACAAGTTATGGTGCTATTCATTGAAAATTGATCACACCTGATGTACTGAAGGCCTATCTCATTTCTTGAGACACTAAAAGGTCAGGAAAGTACAAATACCCCCCAAATGACCCCTTTTTGGAAAGTAGACATTCCAAGGTATTTAATAAGGGGCATGATGAGTTTTTTGAAGTTGTAATTTTTTCCCACAATGCTTTGCAAAATGAAGATTTATTTTTTTTTTATTTTTTATTTTTTACAAATTGCCGTATTAACAGGTTATTTCTCTCACACAGCACATGTATACTTGCAACTACACCCCAAAACACATTCTACTACTCCTCCTGAGTATGGCGATACCACATGTGTGAGACTTTTTCACAGCCTGGCCACATACAGAGGCCTAACATCCGAGTAGCAGCGTCCGGCATTCTAGGAGCACAAATTACACATATCATTTCCTGACAACCTATCGCACTTTTGAAGGCCCTGGAGCACCAGGACAATGGAAACCCCCATAAAATGACCCCATTTTGGAAAGCAAACAGCCCAACGTATAATTTTTGAGGCATAATGAGTCTTTTGAATATGTCATTTTTTTCCACAAGTTTTTGGAAAATGTGGAAAGAAAATGAAAACACATTTTTTTTTTTACACAAAGCTGTCCATTTATGCAATATTTCTAACACATCGCATGTACATAGCAAAACTTGCACCCCAAAATACATTCTGCTATTCCTCCTGAGTATGGCGATACCACATGTGTAACACTTTTTCACAGCCTGGCCACATACATGGGTCTAACATTCAAGTAGCACTTTTCACAAAGTTGTCCATTTATCCACTTTAAGACTGGGCCTATTTTTGACACTTGGGGTTTACAAGCTAAAATCATTTTTTTTGCTAGAAAACTACTTTGAACCCCCAAACATTATATATATATTTTTTTTAGCAGAGACCCTAGAGAATAAAATGGAGATCGTTGCAATATTTTTTATCACACCATATTTGCGCAGCAGTCTTCCAAATGCGATTTTTTTGAAAAAAAATCACTTTTTTGAACTAAAACATAAGAAAACAGTAAATTTAGCACAATTTTTTTTTATAATGTGAAAGATAATGTTATGCCGAGTAATTAGATACCCAACATGTCATGCTTCAAAATTGCGCATGCTCACAGAATGGCGCCAAACATTGGTACTTAAAAATCCCCATAGGCAACATTTTAAAAATTTCTGCAGGTTACTAGCTTAGAGTTACAGAGGAGGTCTAGGGCTCAAATTAGTGCTCTCGCTCTAACGATCGTGGCGATACCTCACATGTATGGTTTGAACACCGTTTACATATGTGGGCGGGACTTGCGTATGCGTTTGCTTCTGCGCGCGAGCTAACGGGGACAGGGCGCTTTAATTTTTTATTTTTTTTCCTATTTATTTTATTTATTATTTTTTTATTTTTACACAGTTTAAAAAAAATGTTTTGATCATTTTTATTCCTATTACAAGGAATGTAAACATCCCTTGTAATAGAAATAGGCATGACAGGACCTCTTTATTGTGAGATCTGGGGTCAAAAAGACCTCACACCTCACAACTACACAAAAAAAGCAAAAAAAAAAAAAAAATTGTTGAAAGAGGAAAAAAAAAAAAAGCAAAAAAAAAAGCGGCCCTTTAAACCGGTTGCTAGGCAACGTCTTTTGACGTAGCTCCGGTCCTCCAAGACCATAGAGTTGAGTGAGGGCCATCTTGCCCTCACTCGACTTCCTGTCTCTGAGGATCCGGGACCGGATAGTTTTCCCCGCTGCCGGCGGGTCCGGTAAGCTGGGAAAACGTCTGGGACGCGGCAGGAGGGGGGGGGGCACCTCTTCCCCTGCACCGTAAGGGTAATTCCGCGGCGAATCCGCCACTGGGACCACCCTTATCTGAAAGCCGACCGCCCGCCGTTTCAAAAAATACCGGGGTTATGGGGGCTATCTGCTGCCATAACCCCAGTATTTAGCTTTTAATGGCCGACGCATATAGTCGTTAGGCGGTCAGTAAGTGATTGCATGTATATGGCAAACAGGTGACGATGACTGACGGGGTGACAGGTGACGATGACTGATGGGGTGACAGGTGACGATGACTGATGGGGTGACAGGTGACGATGACTGATGGGGTGACAGGTGACGATGACTGATGGGGTGACAGGTGACGATGACTGATGGGGTGACAGGTGACGATGATTGATGGGGTGACAGGTGACGATGATTGATGGGGTGACAGGTGACAGTCACTGACGGGGTGACATATGACGATGATTGATGGGGTGACAAGGGACGATGACTGATGGGGTGACAGGTGACGATGACTGATGGGGTGACAGGTGACGATGACTGATGGGGTGACAGGTGACGGGCGATGGTCACTGATGGGTGACAGGTGACGGGCGATGGTCACTGATGGGTGACAGGTGACGGGCGATGGTGCACGGCGGTACTGATGGCAGTCTCTGGTGACCGGTGAACTTTAGGCTACGTTCACATGTGAGCGTAGCGATCATGGGCAGAATCACTGCGATTCTGCCCGTGATCCAGAAATCATTGCAAATTGCGGGGCGCCTGTGCGTTGCCCGTGATTTGCAATAGCACCCCAAACGCTGTGCGATGTTGCTGCGATTTCTGCCTGCCGAATCGCGGTAACATCGCGCAAACAACGCATGACGCTCCAAAGAAGCTCTTGTACCTTTTTTGGGCGTCATGCGATGTTTGCGTGATGTTACCGCGATTCGGCAGGCGGAAATGGCGGCAACATCGCACAGCGTTTGGGGTGCTATTGCAAATCAGGGGCAACGCACAGGCGTCCTGCGATTTGCAATGATTTCCGGATCGCGGGCAGAATCGCAGTGATTCTGCCTGCGATCCCTGCGCTCACATGTGAACGTTATGGGTGTCAATTTCTGGGCACTGATGAGGTGACTGTTGGGTGACAGGTGACATTGGGGGGGGCTGAGGACTGTGTGGGGACCTTTATTTGTGTGCTTTTTACTTTTTACAGTTGTACAGAGCAGTAACTCACTATTTCTAGCTCTGCTCCCCTCATACTGGAAACTGTATGAGGGGAGAAGAGCTAGTAACACTGAGTTACTGCTCTTTGTTTACATTTTGTGATCGGCTGTGAATGGATTCACAGCCGATCACATAGTAAACAGTCACTGTCAGTGACTGTTTACTACCGCCGGTGACAGCTGTGTTCCTACGGAACACAGTGCCACCGACATGACCGCGCTGCGCGCTCCCGATCGCGCATGCGCGGTCATCTGGTGGGCACCTTCATTGTGATCGGCTGTGTCATTGGAACACAGCCGATCACGTGGGAAACAGCCACGCCCATTGGCTGTTTCCCCCCTGCCAGTGACGGGGGGTGTCCCGGGGACACCCCGACACCGGCAGTGCAGGGCGGCGCGCACGCGATCGCGCGCCTGCCCTGCTTAAAGTGCCGCCGTCATATGACGGCGGCCCAGGATAATGGTCGCTCCGCTCCGCCGTCATATGACGGCGGGCGGGCGGCAAGTAGTTAAAGTCAGCAGAAAGCATTTGTTAGATCTGTTCATGAATTGCATAAATATACCTTATCCTACCAGAAATCAAGTCCCATGAACTATGAAAAGATAAAAAAAAAAAAATGTTAACAGGAAGTGCATTGGACTAGAGAAAACCTCTATGGAGAAGAGGGAAGGGGAGGGGGGTGTTCTGTAGTCCCGTTGTAGGGTGAAAATGCTCATCCTCCACAAATACAGTGCAGTGGGTGAGCGTTGTCAAACCAGGACAAGAAGTGTGTAACTGGCAAGATCAAAAGGATTGAAATAAAAGGAAAAAACATAAAAAGAATACAGCTACCACATCGAAGGACTGATAAGTTGTATTATTGTACATTTTTGTTCTTGGGTTTAGATACACTTTAAACCAAACAAAAAAAATAAGGGTAAAAAGGCTCAACGGTGGAGGTGTTCTATACGCTTATCCACACTACGTTTCCATGTTACTATCTATTTTAAAAGCAAATATTTGCCCGACATTGAGAGCTCCTATTTTTTATTCATCCCCCCCCCCCCCTCCTCTATGGAGCAGCCTACTACAGTTTATAACTTGGAGAGTGTTTTCTCTAGGTTTGTTTCATGGTAGGTGGGGAGCTCCTGGTAGAACATCACCTTTGTAAAGGCCTTCAAAAATTATTGCTGTATACGGTAAATACACCATGCTTTTCATGGTTCATTCCACCCAAAATTCTGTATCTAATGTCTGTAGGATCAAAGGGTTTAAACACCCAACTTCTTAAAGCGGATCTTCACTGCATCTGAGCACCACAAACCAAAACACTATTTAATTCATTTTGTTATATTTAAAGCAAGCCCACCCATCCATCCATGTTTCCATGCTTTATTTTGTTGAGAAATCCCTTTGAAAAAACAACCCCCCTAGCATTTCTGGCCGTGGTCATCTTGAGTAAGGGCAAATGATTTATGTAGCATTTACTCCCTGGAATCCATCTGCCTTTAGCTCATGTATGCATGTAGGAGAGTGTGCTTAGCTGAGAAAACCCTTTCTCCTCTCCTCCGGAAGACTTCTGGGTTGCTTAGAAAGTAATCCAGTTGTTGACAGTCCTGAAGACTCCTGGGATGTAGGACATCGTTTGCCTAGGCATGGACACCAGGAAGGAAGTAAAGAAATGTAAAAAAAAGTTTAAAACAAGTAAATATGATATACTTTCCTATCTGTGTACGAATGCTAGCAGCATGAGGATTAAAAATAATCAATGCTGATTGGGAGAGTGAAGTTCCACTTCAACACCATGGTTTGTTTCAGCGTTTTGTAAAAAAAGTAAAAAAACACCAATAGTAGAGAGCACCCTGCAAATTGCAGGCAAAAAAGCCTACACTGATAAATTAGACTTTACAAGTCGAGTTATGAAGGGGTGTTTAAGAGACCTTGTCCCTGACCACAAGCAGCTACTGTAAGTTTAGATGTGCATTAACTTTAACCATTACCTGGCTCTATCAAAAATAAAAAATAATAAAAACCATTTGGACTACGGCTGTCTTGTTTCCTATAGATTTCTTTGGCTGGCATTTTTGCCAAGTGAGTGAGTGTGTTGACGCTGTGGACAAACTCTGCCCAAAATACATGCCATGCTGGATAATCTGATCTTACTGCACTGTAAACGAAACCCATATCTCACGGAGACCTGATGAGACAAATGGCAGTATAAACAAAACCTACACTCAAGAGATCGGATGAGACCACTGCAGTATGAAAAAAAAAAAAAAAACATATCTCTTTGGGACTTGATGAGACCACAGCAGTATAAGCAAAACCCATCTCAGAGACATGATGAGACCACTGCAGTATGAAAAACATCACTCATAGGGATGTGATGAGACCACTGCAGTATGAAAAACATCACTCATAGGGATGTGATGAGACCACTGCAGTATGAACAAAACCCATGTTTCATAGGGACTGGGACTTGAGACCACTGCAGTGTACACTAAACCCATATCTCATAAGGACTTAATGAAACCACTGCAGTATAAACAAAACCCACATCTCAGACTTGATGAGACTACTGCACTGCATATATCATTGGGAGCTGAAGAGCCCATTGTGGTACGGACAAAACCTATCATAGGGACTTGATGACACTACTGCAGTAGGAACAAAAACATCTCTCATAGGGACCGGAGACCATTGCCGGGTACACAAAACCCCATATCTCACAGGGACTTGAGGAGACCACCACGGTATAAACAAAACCCATATCTCATAGGTACTTGAGACCACTGCGGGGTACACTAAACCCTATATCTCATAAGACCTTGATGAAACCACTGCACTGCATATCTCATAGGGAGTTGATGAGCCCACTACAGTATGGACAAAACCTCTCATAGGGACTTGATACTGCACTTTATACACTTTATACTGCAGTATAAACAAAAGCCATATCTCACACAAACGTGATGAGACTGCTGCAGTATAAATGAAATTCATGTTTTATAGGGAATCAGTGAGACCACTGCAGTGTGAACAAAACCCATTTCTTGGATTTGGGATCCTAGGTCTGCACATCTGCCTTGGCCATTACTGTAGTCCCTGTAACTGATTGATAGATTTACTAATTCTATACTCCTGAAAATGTAAAGAAATATATGAATGGTGAAGGGGATCAGCCAGCAATCCTGAGAACAGAGGAGGGAAGATTTCACTGTCACAGCCCTCCAACAGATCTAAGTAGGAAGGTAACTCATTCCGCTGATCATCATGCATGCTCCAGCCTTTCATACAATCAAGAGAAGATGATTGGATTCTGACACACAGTTATTGTCACTCCACAACCAGTGCTGGAATTGTATTTCACAGCTTTTATGTTTTAATATTTACATCCCTTCAACTAAAACATGAACTCTCCACAATTACTATGCAGAAATGACACATTTCATAGGCAAATGAGTTCTAACAATTCACTTACAGCTTTACACCGACTTCAATGAAAAGAATACAGTAAACCCCCCTCCATTGCGGGGGTTACGTTCCGGACCCAGCCGCGAAAAGTGAAAATCCGCAAAATAGAAAAACCCTATTAAAATGCATTGTAGGCATGTTTTTTTACTGTCACTGTACGTGTAAAAGCATTTTAAGGTCTTTAAACACACTTTTAAAACAATAGAAACTCATTTAAACACATAAAAGATACTGAGAGACATAGCAAGAGCTATGGAAAACACAAAAATATTTATTTTTTAATGATTTATATAGTAAAATAACATTACAAAAAAAAAACGCAATATACCGGGACCGCGATGGAGCGGGGGTTTACTGTATTCCTATTTATTATATAGGTAGCCCTGACATTTTATGCAGCACTTTCCATACTGTACATTCACATCAGTCACTGCCCTCAAGGAGCTTACAATCTAATGGCGGCCGTAAGCACTTTCATATTATTATACAATCAAAGTGCAATTCAACCAAAGTGATTGAATCAGGAAACAATCAAATAATCATAACTTTCCTTTTGACTGAGTTCGAGTTGTTTTAGATTAATATGATTAAACTGAGACGATCAGCCAGGGTAGAAAATTACTGAATTTGCAGGGTGGAAACAGAGGCACAATCGTATGTTCCAGCTATTGACTGAAATCCGCTTCCTCGTGTATTATATTGAATGGAACAAGAGATCAATTGGAAAAGAGATCAATCATTTATCAAAGTATGTATGGCCACCATAAGGTCTCTATCCCCATCTCACATGCATACACACATACTAGGACCAATTTAGACAATATGATCAGTACCTGATAACTCTGTACTGAGATTGTATGAACAAAGATTTGTGATTTTATATGTAAAGTTTTGTTTGGGTACCTTCAAAATCCATTATTTGTGTTACTTATATAGTAGAATTACAAGTGTGTGGTACCATTAAAATTACAGCCCAACATGTCAATTGGCGAGGGCCAGAGGAAGGAGCCTACCTATTGGCTGCAGCCTGACAGGAGGGGAAGGATGCCTCCATCCATGTTAGTGTAAAAGTCAATTGTTTTCGCTCATCTAGCCCATGAGGCTAAAAAGGTAAAATGTAAGGGTCCGTTCACAGGGGCTTTCCGCCCAGCGGACTCCATTTTACTCAAGCGAGGATCGATCCGCTGATCCCCGCTGAGCAGGAGGATGGACAGGTCCGTCTCCGCTTACTTTGCAGAGATGGAGCTGTCAGATCCCCGCTCTCCTCTTTGGGAGATCGGATGAAAACAGACCGCCTATCCACTCTCATCCGATCCTATCCAATCCTCCAGACGGATGGAAAATAGGGTTTCCATCCATCAGGATTTCACAGACCGGATCGGATCGGATAGCAGTGGGTGTCAGCGGACATGTCACCACTGACATCCACTGCCCCATAGGGGTACATGGAGCATCCGATCAGGTCCACCTGAAAAACTGACAGGCGGACTGGATGGGAAAGCCCGTGTGAAAGGGGCCTAAGGCAGGTCATACACAGTTTCGATTCTCGACCATTCGAACCATGTATGGCTCAGCTGAATGTATCAAGTGGATTGATCGATCGATCAACTTGGGTACAACCAGTCTGCTGGATTTTACCTGCGATTATCGCTAGCAGCGACTAGCAA
Source organism: Pelophylax lessonae (assembly GCF_965119305.1). Lineage (NCBI taxonomy): Eukaryota > Metazoa > Chordata > Amphibia > Anura > Ranidae > Pelophylax > Pelophylax lessonae. Next base: position 494,199,636 of record NC_138772.1, on the reverse strand, counting down.
TAATCACTGTCTTCTCCCACCCTAAGAAGACAGTGGCTCGGCAGGAGGGATTCCCGCATCAACACTGTCTGCATTGCTGGGGGGAATTGAGCTAATTTTATTTCTGCAACCTTACTGTAGGACAAGGCTGAAGCTGGCTTTGCACTAGTAGATTTTTAAAAAAATGTTCATATGAAGATCTGTTTGAAAAGTCTTTGTACAATCAAGATAAACGTTATTCGAAAGTACTTAAAAATTTAGTTTGCTTTTAACATTTCATTTTGGAATGAATGTAATTTCCAAAAATAAAAACCACAGTTACCTGCAAAAATTAGTTTGAGAACATTTTGTCCATCCTGCGCCTTCAAATTTTCTCGTCATTATGGTGGTAAAAAAAAAAAAAAAAAAAATAATGATCTGAGCCAACAATTAGAAAATCGAACAAAAATTTCCAACAATATTCTAATGAATAGCCAACTCTATATACACCTTGAAAGCACAATTGGCTTGGCTGCTCTGACAAGCTCTTCCTGTCTTTTCAGACCCCCACCCGCCCTTCTTTTGGCTCCTGGTCTTGGTGGTCAGCCTCTCCCTATTTTGTAATACCATGCTTAAGTCAAGATGAACAAAGGAGAAACACTCAGAGAAAGAACAAAGATTATCCTAAAAAAAAACAATATTTGGCAGTAGTTTACATAGCAAACCTGAGAAAGTCAAGAGGTTCTGGCTGCAGTCACACCTGAGCATTAGGCTTCATTCACACTTTGCAATTTGGAATCTTGGGCAGAATCACCGCAGATTGTCCCGCAGCAAACTAAACCTTTCAAAATTGTGCAAAGCTTGTCCCCTGAAAAGGATTAGCAGCTTCTCTTCGGGTGACAAAGGCATGTAGGGCAGTCCATTACAGTGAATGGGCTGGCCCTCCGCAACATGAAACATTGTGTGCAAAGCACTCAACAAAATCCCAACTGGCAACACTTGTTCCCGTTACACGCAGAAGTGTGAATGGAGCCTTAGGCATTTTTATTTCAGAATTTTGCAAGCATACTTCAAGCATTTTTGAAGTATATTACAAGCGTTCTACATGTGTATGCAGGCCCCATGCACACCCTTTAAATTGGAATCGCTGGGCGGAATCCTCACAATTCCAAATCACGTGGCAATCGGTGCAAAACAAGCAATAAGCATTTGGGAGCAATTCATTCTGAACGGTACAGTGTGATTTTGGTGCGATTGTCATGCGGCAGAATCACTCTGCAAACACATCCAAACCCAATCTTAAAATCATGTGAAGCTTATCGCCCAAAAAAAAAAAAAAAAAAAAGAGCAGGAACGTCTTTTGGGTGAAAAAATGTCCATAGGGCAGCCTATTGTAGTGAATTGATTGCCCTATGTGTGACATGCAAAAATGCCCACATAAAATTACGAGTGGGAATGCGAGTATCCACTACACTAAGTGTGAATGGGGCTCAAGCTTCGGGGGTTTTATTTTAGCCAGTAGAAAGCACTAGACTAGGGGGAGGGGAGGGGAATAGGGGTGGAGAGCTGTTTTGCCAGGAAATAAACAACAAAGCTTGTAAAACGTTCATGTCATGCATTTTTCAGGCGTTCCCATTGAAGCCTAAGGGGCCAATCTGCCTATAGGAAGCTCAGGTACGTTTTTGAGCAACAAGCTTTTTACTACAGGTGACAACATGCTCAGATGGGAACAGGGGCCAATGAAATAGGATATGGTAGGGCTTTCTTCTCAGAGAGTAGGTGCAGGAGTTACCCCCCCCCCCCATTCCGAGTTACCCCTTGTCTCTGCCCACCTACCCACCTTTGAGCGCTCCCCCCACCTCCCAGTACTGCCCCTTTTAGAGAGTACAGAACCAAGTATCATTTACAGTGCTCAGTAATGCCCCGTACACACGTACCGATTGTCGGCCGTAAATATTCGGCCGACGACCGATCGGCCGATTGTAGGCTTGTTAGTATGATGCTTCCGACAGCTGACAGCGCATTTTCGGCTGAACAGAATCGGTCGTGCAAGCATTAAAATTTTTGTTGGCCAACACCAGAACGGCCGATTGTTCGCCAGTCAGTACAGATTTCGGCCGACAGACAGCAGATTAGCAAGACTGGGCATGCTCAGAAAAGAAAAAAAGACAAGGAAAGTTAACCATCACATGACATCACTTCTGCAGTCGGCTGTTGTTGGTCGACAAAATTTGTGTGCAGTCTTTTGCAGTTTTCAACAGACACGACAGCCCTGGACAAAAGACGGCCGATCGTTCGGCCGACAATCGGTACGTGTGTACGGGGCTTAAGGCTGGCCATACATGTCCAACTTTTGTTGTACAATTTTCTGTCAGATCTACCACAAACCACATAATGTGAGGTCAAAGCTAAACAACACATTCACTTGTATCCAATTAGGAAGGCCTTCGTACTACATACTTGAAGGTAAATTTCAAGAAAATCTGACAGAAAACTGAAAGAAAATTGTATCATGTATGGCCAGCCTATGTTGTATGGAATTTGTTAATGATAACAATAAAAGCAGCCAAATAGTTCCCCTGTAGCCAGCAACAAAAGACCCCCACAGCAATAATAGACCCCTCCCAGCAACAATAGACGCTCTGCAACAAAATTACTCCCCCAGCATCAATAAATCCCTCCCAACTGACCCCCCTCCAGCCACAATAGACCCCCCCACCAGCAATAATAGACCCCTTGCAACAAAATACTCGCCCAGCATCATTAGACCCTTCCCTCAACAGTAGAACCCTCCCAGCAACAATTGACTCCCCTCCAGAAACAATAGATCACTCACCAGCAATAATATACCTCCCCAGCAATAATAGACCCCCTGCAACAAAAAAATCCCTCAGCATCAATAGACCCCTAACTCAACAGTAGATCCCCTCCCAACAATTGATCCCCACCAGCAAAAAAAAAACCCATCCCCAACAAAAGATCTGCCCCTGTAACAATAGACACCCGGACCAGCACCCCTTATTCATTCAGTGCTGGAGGTGCTGGAACTGTGTTCCAGCTGAAGAAAAGCCCTGGGATTTGGGGGCATGTGTGCCTAGCTAAGAGATAACAGCCACTTGACCATGTGGTTCACCCTTGCATAGGCTAAACACTGTTTAATCAATGTGCATGCTTCTGTCTGGAGAGGAGCCAGCAGAGACAGAGGACATCAATAGGAAGTGAAACTTTGCACCAAATGTAGGCGGCCATGGATGGGGCCGTGGTTTCGTTACACAACTTGCAAACTGCTGATAACACGCACTCCTTTTCAACAAGCCTATTCCCTCCTGTCTATCCATACAATTAATCCTTTACATAAAGGTTTTCCTTTCAGCTCTGCTTCAGATACATTTGCAAATGTGTTTATGGGCTTTTTAAGTAATGACTGCTTGGGAATCCTAAGCTATTTATTAAACGGCCAAAGTTCTGAGCGTGGGAATTCTCTCTGGAAAACTCCCATGGTGCGGAGATTTCCAAACACAGCATTGGAACTCTTAACTGCAGTCTCTTAGATTTATCCAGAAGCGGCTCGTCAGGCTGATGTATTGTAGATTTGTACAGTACAAGGCACAGCTTGTCTGATTCTACTTTCTACATTGAAAAAACCTAGCAATACCAATATTGATTAAAGAAACCAGCTAATTACTAATAATAACATGTTTACAACAGCAGTGAAATGATCTTTGTCTTCCGGATTGGACAATCTTCAAGTATAACATCAAACACTAGAAACCATTGGTCAACTAATTTTTGGGGGGATCTGAGCATGCCCACCTCTTATTGTGCAACATTTCCCTGAACCCTATCATGCCCAGAAACCACTAATCCTAGATGCGCAGGGCAATATAGCGTGTCCCAAAAGTCTGGATCCATAGGCAAAAATGTAAGTAAATGTTTTCTTATAGCTAAAGCGGTGTTTCGCCCCCCCCCCCCCCCCCTCCAAAAAATAAAATTCAGCAGCTACACATACTGTAGCTGCTGACTTTTAATATTAGGACACTTACCTGTCCTGGAATCCAGCGATGCCAGAACCGCAGTCGATGTTTCCACTGGCTCACAGCCGGGTCCCTACTGCGCATGCGCTCGGTTACTGGCCTGGAAGAAGAGGAAGGAGGCGGCGAGGTCCGACGGAAGTAGGGAAAGGGTACCTGTCAAAAACAGGTACCCGCTTCCCCCTCCCCCTGAAAGGTGCCAAATGTCGGGGACAGATAAGCTGAAGTTCCACTTTTGAGTGGCACTTCGCTTTAATGCTCAGAGTGACAGCCTTGACCTATGCAACAGTTCTGTATATGCTGAATACAAAAACGTTAAACATTTGTTAATAAAGCAGAACTGATGTGGTTACATGCAGAGATCATTTCCTCCTTTAGGGCCCTTTCAGACGGGCTGTCCAATCAGGTTTGTCTGTCAGTTTTTCAGGCGGAACTGTTCAGACCCTGCAATGTCTTTAATGGAGCGGCGGATGTTAGCTGACACCCGCCCGCCATGCCATCCGCTCTGCCAAAAACAGACGAATAGTGGTCCTATTTTCCATCCCATAGAGGAGAGAGAGGAGAGTGGGACTGTGTCTATGTCCGCTCTGCACAGCGGAGACAGACCGGTCCATCCGGCCTGCTCAGTGGAGCGATCCCCCGCTCAGCAAGCAAATTCTGTTAAGGCTTCTTTCACACGGTCCGCCTCCGCAGGCGGATCCGTGTTGCTCAGCGGGGATCGATCCGCGATCCCCGCTGAGCCGGGCGGATGACAGCTCCGTCTCCGCTTGCAGAGCGGAGAGGGAGGTGTCTCAGCACCCACTGCCCTCTATGGGGGATCGGATGAGAGCGGACCGCTTGTCCGCTCTCATCAGATCCGATCCGATCCGATTACTGAACGGATGGAAAAGTAGGGTTTCCATCCGTCCAGATTTCAGCACAGGATCGGATGCGGATGGCAGCGGGTGTCAGCGGAGGTGACCTCCGCTGACACCCGCTGCCCCATAGAGCTGCATGGAGGATCCGATCAGATCCGCCTAAAAAACTGACAGGCGGATCTGATCGGACCGCCCGTGTGAAAGAGCCCTAAGTGGAGGCGCCCGTGTGAAAGGGGCCTTAGTGTTAGGATTGCTATGGGACGATTCCAACAGACCAGCCATTCTCAACCAGGGTTCCCCCCCCCCCCAGAGGCTGATAGCGGGTTCCTTGACTGACCTCCTATTTGATGGTTCCTGCATAGCTCTGGTGCCAACGTCTCATAGCGGAGCCAACTATGATCATTAATGATCATTTTAGGTATTAGGAGTAGTGTTGAGCGAACACGGACTGTATTATTCGTGTTCGTACCGAATAATTGGATTTTTTGTACCCGAACACGGACACGGACACTTTACTGTATGTTCGGGTAAAAATCCATGTTCGGTCGTTTTATTTCCGGGTTTTGCATGCTTTGGCGCTCTTTTCATGGCGGGCTTTCAACAGCCAATCAACAATCGTTTAACTGGTGTGCCTTAAGCCATCCCAGCCATGCCTGCAAATGTCTCAGTAGCTGTGATTGGCCGTCTGAAGCATGTGACCAAGTCTTTATAAGTTCGAGGCAGCCGCAGCGGCGTCATTATGCTGCTTAGATTCAGGGACAGAGCACACATCAACGTGCTGGCTGCTGATTAGGGAAAGATAGGCAGGAAAAAACCATTTGTGTCCGGATAGAATTGAGGGACAGGTCGGAGTGTTTAGGCAGGGCGAGTTGTAGGCATTTTAGGGATAGAGTCTGCTGAATTATAGGGTCAGTGTCTTCTACAAACTACAATCGATATTGCTGTGTGGGGGGTGGGGTCTGCACTCAATCCTGATCTACGATCTCTTCTCAATCCTGTTAGGGACAGAGTCTGCTGAATTTTAGGGAAACTGTGTTCTACAAACTACAATCGATATTGCTGTGTGGTGTGGGATTGGAGATAGGCAGGTGTCAGTGATCCACATCCATTTTTCTGTGTGTGAGCTGCAGTGAACACAATCTTTTTGGGCTGCAGTGAACACAATCTTTTTGGGGTGCAGTGAACAAAATCCTTTTTGGGGTGCAGTGAACACAATCTTTTTGGGGTGCAGTGAACACAATCTTTTTGGGGTGGAGTGAACAACATCCTTTTTGGGGTGCAGTGAACAAAATCCTTTTTGGGGTGCAGTGAACACAATCTTTTTGGGGTGCAGTGAACAAAATCCTTTGTGGGGTGCAGTGAACACAATCTTTTTGGGGTGCAGTGAACACAATCTTTTTGGGGTGGAGTGAACAACATCCTTTTTGGGGTGCAGTGAACAAAATCCTTTTTGGGGTGCAGTGAACAAAATCATTTTTGGGGTGCAGTGAACACAATCTTTTTGGGGTGCAGTGAACACAATCTTTTTGGGGTGGAGTGAACAACATCCTTTTTGGGGTGCAGTGAACAACATCCTTTTTGGGGTGCAGTGAACAACATCCTTTTTGGGGTGCAGTGAACACAATCTTTTTGGGGTGCAGTGAACACAATCTTTGTGGGGTACAGTGAACAGAATCTTTGTGGGGTGCAGTGAACACAATCTTTGGGGGGTACAGTGAACACAATCTTTGTGAGGTGCAGTGAACACAATCTTTGTGGGGTGCAGTGAACACAATCATTGTGGGGTGCAGTGAACTCAATCTTTGTGGGGTACAGTGAACACAATCTCATACTTCTGAAGGTTTGAGGGTGCTGCCTGTTCCATACTCCCCCTACTCCTCATCTAGCCTTTTAGGGGTACAAACAATAGTAATTGGGGCCTAGTGTGGTTGTGTACGTGTGATATACATACACTTTTTTGGGATCATATTTTCTATTCCGCTATTTAATCAAAAACCTTTGGGGATCAGTTAAATTGGGGGATAGTCTGTGTTGGTACGTGTGAGAGAGATCCACCTTTCCAAGTTGTTGGGGTTCATCTCATACTTCTGAAGGTTTGAGGGTGCTGCCTGTTCCATACTCCCCCTACTCCTAGCCTTTTAGGGGTACAAACAATAGTAATTGGGGCCTAGTGTGGTTGTGTACGTGTGATATACATACACTTTTTTGGGATCATATTTTCTATTCCGCTATTTAATCAAAAACCTTTGGGGATCAGTTAAATTGGGGGATAGTCTGTGTTGGTACGTGTGAGAGAGATCCACCTTTCCAAGTTGTTGGGGTTCATCTCATACTTCTGAAGGTTTGAGGGTGCTGCCTGTTCCATACTCCCCCTACTCCTAGCCTTTTAGGGGTACAAACAATAGTAATTGGGGCCTAGTGTGGTTGTGTACGTGTGATATACATACACTTTTTTGGGATCATATTTTCTATTCCGCTATTTAATCAAAAACCTTTGGGGATCAGTTAAATTGGGGGATAGTCTGTGTTGGTACGTGTGAGAGAGATCCACCTTTCCAAGTTGTTGGGGTTCATCTCATACTTCTGAAGGTTTGAGGGTGCTGCCTGTTCCATACTCCCCCTACTCCTAGCCTTTTAGGGGTACAAACAATAGTAATTGGGGCCTAGTGTGGTTGTGTACGTGTGATATACATACACTTTTTTGGGATCATATTTTCTATTCCGCTATTTAATCAAAAACCTTTGGGGATCAGTTAAATTGGGGGATAGTCTGTGTTGGTACGTGTGAGAGAGATCCACCTTTCCAATATGTTGGGGTTCATCTCATACTTCTGAAGGTTTGAGGGTGCTGCCTGTTCCATACTCCCCCTACTCCTAGCCTTTTAGGGGTACAAACAATAGTAATTGGGGCCTAGTGTGGTTGTGTACGTGTGATATACATACACTTTTTTGGGATCATATTTTCTATTCCGCTATTTAATCAAAAACCTTTGGGGATCAGTTAAATTGGGGGATAGTCTGTGTTGGTACGTGTGAGAGAGATCCACCTTTCCAAGTTGTTGGGGTTCATCTCATACTTCTGAAGGTTTGAGGGTGCTGCCTGTTCCATACTCCCCCTACTCCTAGCCTTTTAGGGGTACAAACAATAGTAATTGGGGCCTAGTGTGGTTGTGTACGTGTGATATACATACACTTTTTTGGGATCATATTTTCTATTCCGCTATTTAATCAAAAACCTTTGGGGATCAGTTAAATTGGGGGATAGTCTGTGTTGGTACGTGTGAGAGAGATCCACCTTTCCAAGTTGTTGGGGTTCATCTCATACTTCTGAAGGTTTGAGGGTGCTGCCTGTTCCATACTCCCCCTACTCCTAGCCTTTTAGGGGTACAAACAATAGTAATTGGGGCCTAGTGTGGTTGTGTACGTGTGATATACATACACTTTTTTGGGATCATATTTTCTATTCCGCTATTTAATCAAAAACCTTTGGGGATCAGTTAAATTGGGGGATAGTCTGTGTTGGTACGTGTGAGAGAGATCCACCTTTCCAAGTTGTTGGGGTTCATCTCATACTTCTGAAGGTTTGAGGGTGCTGCCTGTTCCATACTCCCCCTACTCCTAGCCTTTTAGGGGTACAAACAATAGTAATTGGGGCCTAGTGTGGTTGTGTACGTGTGATATACATACACTTTTTTGGGATCATATTTTCTATTCCGCTATTTAATCAAAAACCTTTGGGGATCAGTTAAATTGGGGGATAGTCTGTGTTGGTACGTGTGAGAGAGATCCACCTTTCCAAGTTGTTGGGGTTCATCTCATACTTCTGAAGGTTTGAGGGTGCTGCCTGTTCCATACTCCCCCTACTCCTAGCCTTTTAGGGGTACAAACAATAGTAATTGGGGCCTAGTGTGGTTGTGTACGTGTGATATACATACACTTTTTTGGGATCATATTTTCTATTCCGCTATTTAATCAAAAACCTTTGGGGATCAGTTAAATTGGGGGATAGTCTGTGTTGGTACGTGTGAGAGAGATCCACCTTTCCAAGTTGTTGGGGTTCATCTCATACTTCTGAAGGTTTGAGGGTGCTGCCTGTTCCATACTCCCCCTACTCCTAGCCTTTTAGGGGTACAAACAATAGTAATTGGGGCCTAGTGTGGTTGTGTACGTGTGATATACATACACTTTTTTGGGATCATATTTTCTATTCCGCTATTTAATCAAAAACCTTTGGGGATCAGTTAAATTGGGGGATAGTCTGTGTTGGTACGTGTGAGAGAGATCCACCTTTCCAAGTTGTTGGGGTTCATCTCATACTTCTGAAGGTTTGAGGGTGCTGCCTGTTCCATACTCCCCCTACTCCTAGCCTTTTAGGGGTACAAACAATAGTAATTGGGGCCTAGTGTGGTTGTGTACGTGTGATATACATACACTTTTTTGGGATCATATTTTCTATTCCGCTATTTAATCAAAAACCTTTGGGGATCAGTTAAATTGGGGGATAGTCTGTGTTGGTACGTGTGAGAGAGATCCACCTTTCCAAGTTGTTGGGGTTCATCTCATACTTCTGAAGGTTTGAGGGTGCTGCCTGTTCCATACTCCCCCTACTCCTAGCCTTTTAGGGGTACAAACAATAGTAATTGGGGCCTAGTGTGGTTGTGTACGTGTGATATACATACACTTTTTTGGGATCATATTTTCTATTCCGCTATTTAATCAAAAACCTTTGGGGATCAGTTAAATTGGGGGATAGTCTGTGTTGGTACGTGTGAGAGAGATCAACCTTTCCAATATGTTGGGGTTCATCTCATACTTCTGAAGGTTTGAGGGTGCTGCCTGTTCCATACTCCCCCTACTCCTAGCCTTTTAGGGGTACAAACAATAGTAATTGGGGCCTAGTGTGGTTGTGTACGTGTGATATACATACACTTTTTTGGGATCATATTTTCTATTCCGCTATTTAATCAAAAACCTTTGGGGATCAGTTAAATTGGGGGATAGTCTGTGTTGGTACGTGTGAGAGAGATCCACCTTTCCAAGTTGTTGGGGTTCATCTCATACTTCTGAAGGTTTGAGGGTGCTGCCTGTTCCATACTCCCCCTACTCCTAGCCTTTTAGGGGTACAAACAATAGTAATTGGGGCCTAGTGTGGTTGTGTACGTGTGATATACATACACTTTTTTGGGATCATATTTTCTATTCCGCTATTTAATCAAAAACCTTTGGGGATCAGTTAAATTGGGGGATAGTCTGTGTTGGTACGTGTGAGAGAGATCCACCTTTCCAAGTTGTTGGGGTTCATCTCATACTTCTGAAGGTTTGAGGGTGCTGCCTGTTCCATACTCCCCCTACTCCTAGCCTTTTAGGGGTACAAACAATAGTAATTGGGGCCTAGTGTGGTTGTGTACGTGTGATATACATACACTTTTTTGGGATCATATTTTCTATTCCGCTATTTAATCAAAAACCTTTGGGGATCAGTTAAATTGGGGGATAGTCTGTGTTGGTACGTGTGAGAGAGATCCACCTTTCCAAGTTGTTGGGGTTCATCTCATACTTCTGAAGGTTTGAGGGTGCTGCCTGTTCCATACTCCCCCTACTCCTAGCCTTTTAGGGCTACAAACAATAGTAATTGGGGCCTAGTGTGGTTGTGTACGTGTGATATACATACACTTTTTTGGGATCATATTTTCTATTCCGCTATTTAATCAAAAACCTTTGGGGATCAGTTAAATTGGGGGATAGTCTGTGTTGGTACGTGTGAGAGAGATCCACCTTTCCAAGTTGTTGGGGTTCATCTCATACTTCTGAAGGTTTGAGGGTGCTGCCTGTTCCATACTCCCCCTACTCCTCATCTAGCCTTTTAGGGGTACAAACAATAGTAATTGGGGCCTAGTGTGGTTGTGTACGTGCGAGATACATACACTTTTTTTGATCATATTTCCTATTCCGCTATTCAATAAAAACCTTTGAGGATCAATTGAATTGCGGGATAGTCTGTGTCGGTACGTGTGAGAGAGATCCACCTTTCCAAGTTGTTGGGGTTCATCTCATACTTCTGAAGGTTTGAGGGTGCTGCCTGTTCCATACTCCCCCTACTCCTCATCTAGCCTTTTAGGGGTACAAACAATAGTAATTGGGGCCTAGTGTGGTTGTGTACGTGTGATATACATACACTTTTTTTGGATCATATTTTCTATTCCGCTATTTAATCAAAAACCTTTGGGGATCAGTTAAATTGGGGGATAGTCTGTGTTGGTACGTGTGAGAGAGATCCACCTTTCCAAGTTGTTGGGGTTCATCTCATACTTCTGAAGGTTTGAGGGTGCTGCCTGTTCCATACCCCCCCTACTCCTCATCTAGCCTTTTAGGGGTACAAACAATAGTAATTGGGGCCTAGTGTGGTTGTGTACGTGCGAGATACATACACTTTTTTTGATCATATTTCCTATTCCGCTATTCAATAAAAACCTTTGAGGATCAATTGAATTGCGGGATAGTCTGTGTCGGTACGTGTGAGAGAGATCCACCTTTCCAAGTTGTTGGGGTTCATCTCATACTTCTGAAGGTTTGAGGGTGCTGCCTGTTCCATACTCCCCCTACTCCTCATCTAGCCTTTTAGGGGTACAAACAATAGTAATTGGGGCCTAGTGTGGTTGTGTACGTGCGAGATACATACACTTTTTTTGATCATATTTCCTATTCCGCTATTCAATAAAAACCTTTGAGGATCAATTGAATTGCGGGATAGTCTGTGTCGGTACGTGTGAGAGAGATCCACCTTTCCAAGTTGTTGGGGTTCATCTCATACTTCTGAAGGTTTGAGGGTGCTGCCTGTTCCATACTCCCCCTACTCCTCATCTAGCCTTTTAGGGGTACAAACAATAGTAATTGGGGCCTAGTGTGGTTGTGTACGTGCGAGATACATACACTTTTTTTGATCATATTTCCTATTCCGCTATTCAATAAAAACCTTTGAGGATCAATTGAATTGCGGGATAGTCTGTGTCGGTACGTGTGAGAGAGATCCACCTTTCCAAGTTGTTGGGGTTCATCTCATACTTCTGAAGGTTTGAGGGTGCTGCCTGTTCCATACTCCCCCTACTCCTCATCTAGCCTTTTAGGGGTACAAACAATAGTAATTGGGGCCTAGTGTGGTTGTGTACGTGCGAGATACATACACTTTTTTTGATCAGATTTCCTATTCCGCTATTCAATAAAAACCTTTGAGGATCAATTGAATTGCGGGATAGTCTGTGTCGGTACGTGTGAGAGAGATCCACCTTTCCAAGTTGTTGGGGTTCATCTCATACTTCTGAAGGTTTGAGGGTGCTGCCTGTTCCATACTCCCCCTACTCCTCATCTAGCCTTTTAGGGGTACAAACAATAGTAATTGGGGCCTAGTGTGGTTGTGTACGTGCGAGATACATACACTTTTTTTGATCATATTTCCTATTCCGCTATTCAATAAAAACCTTTGAGGATCAATTGAATTGCGGGATAGTCTGTGTCGGTACGTGTGAGAGAGATCCACCTTTCCAAGTTGTTGGGGTTCATCTCATACTTCTGAAGGTTTGAGGGTGCTGCCTGTTCCATACTCCCCCTACTCCTCATCTAGCCTTTTAGGGGTACAAACAATAGTAATTGGGGCCTAGTGTGGTTGTGTACGTGCGAGATACATACACTTTTTTTGATCATATTTCCTATTCCGCTATTCAATAAAAACCTTTGAGGATCAATTGAATTGCGGGATAGTCTGTGTCGGTACGTGTGAGAGAGATCCACCTTTCCAAGTTGTTGGGGTTCATCTCATACTTCTGAAGGTTTGAGGGTGCTGCCTGTTCCATACTCCCCCTACTCCTCATCTAGCCTTTTAGGGGTACAAACAATAGTAATTGGGGCCTAGTGTGGTTGTGTACGTGCGAGATACATACACTTTTTTTGATCATATTTCCTATTCCGCTATTCAATAAAAACCTTTGAGGATCAATTGAATTGCGGGATAGTCTGTGTCGGTACGTGTGAGAGAGATCCACCTTTCCAAGTTGTTGGGGTTCATCTCATACTTCTGAAGGTTTGAGGGTGCTGCCTGTTCCATACTCCCCCTACTCCTCATCTAGCCTTTTAGGGGTACAAACAATAGTAATTGGGGCCTAGTGTGGTTGTGTACGTGTGATATACATACACTTTTTTTGGATCATATTTTCTATTCCGCTATTCAATAAAAACCTTTCTAGGGCAAGATCTTAAATTACAGAAATATGAGGAGACCGTCAAATAAGGGCCGTGGCCTGGGTCGTGGTGCTGCTGGTAGAGCTCCTGTTGCAAGGAGAGGACATGGTCGATCTGTGCCAGCTACACGCACAAGTGAAACACCTTCCTCAAGTGTGAGTAGGCGACAGAACCTGCATCAGTATTTGGTAGGGCATCAAACGCCCCTAGAAGTGATGAGGCCAGAACAAGTTGAGGCGATAGTAGATTGGTTTGCTGCTGACAGTGCCTCCAGTTCCTTCACATTGTCTCCCACCCAGTCTACTGCAGAAAGGTCAGAGTTGGCACCTGCAGCCAATGTCCAACCGTCTTTCACCTCACCCCCTTGCAAATCAGGCCAGCAGTCTGAGCCCCAAGCCATACAGCAGTCTCTTATTCTTTTTGAGGACTCTGTCAGCAGGGTTTCCCAGGGCCATCCACCTAGCCCTGCCCCAGAAGTGGAAGAGATTGAGCGCAGCGATGCCCAACCACTTATTTCTCAAGATGAGTACATGCAAGGATCATCGCAGCACGTCTCCGATGATGACGAAACGCAGGTGCCAACTGCTGCGGCGTTCAGCATTGTGGAGACCGACAAGGAGGGCAGGGGTGAAGACTGGGTGGAAGATGATGTGGAGGACGATGAGGTCCTCGACCCCACATGGAATGAACGTCATGCAGGTGACCTGAGTAGTTTGGAGGAAGAGGCGGTGGTCGCACAGAGCCACCAGCACAGCAGAAGAGGGAGCAGGGTGCAGAAGCGGAGCGGCCGTGCCCTAGACACTACGCCCGCTACTGCCCAACGCAGCAAGGGAACGAGCGCACCAAAGTCAGCTCAAAGGAGTTCTCTAGCGTGGAAGTTCTTTAGAAAATGTGCTGATGACAGGACACGAGTGGTTTGCACCCTGTGCAATCAGAGCTTGAAGCGAGGCATGAACCTTCTCAACCTGAGCACAACCTGCATGATCAGGCATCTAAGTGCAAAGCACGAGCTGCAGTGGAGTACACACCTTCAAAACCAAGAAACGTCTCTGGCTCATCCTGCTTCCTCTTCTGCTGCAGTCTCGGCCGCTCCAGCCACATCTGTAGTGATACCGGCACCTGCCACCCCGCAAACAGACGATCTGTCAGCAACACCACCACCTGGGTCACCAACAACCATCTCCACAATGTCCCGTGGAAGCGTTCAGCTTTCCATCTCCCAAACACTTGAGAGGAAGAGGAAGTACCCCCCTACCCACCCGCGATCCCTGGCCCTGAATGCCAGCATTTCAAAATTATTGGCCTTTGAAATGCTGTCATTCCGTCTGGTGGAGACGCACAGTTTTAAAAACCTTATGTCGGTGGCTGTCCCACAGTACGTCGTGCCCAGCCGCCACTACTTTTCCAGGCAAGCCATCCCTTCCCTGCACAACCAAGTGGGGGAAAATATCAGGTGTGCACTGCGCAACGCCATCTGTGCCAAGGTCCACCTAACTACGGATACGTGGACCAGTAAGCACGGTCAGGGGCGTTATATCTCCCTAACGGCACACTGGGTAAATGCAGTGGCGGATGGGCCTGAGGCGGATAGCAATTTGGCGCATGTCCTTCCACCACCGAGGATTGCAGGGCGCTTCAGTTTGCCTCCTGTTCGTAACTCCTCCTACTCCGCTTCCTCATCCTCTACCGCCTCCTCATCCGGACAGCGTAACACCTTCACCACCAACTTCAGCACGGCCAGGGGTAAACGACAGCAGGCAGTTTTACAACTTGCCTGTTTGGGGGACAAACCACACACCGCGCAGGAGTTGTGGAGGAGCATGGAACAGCAGACAAATGAGTGGTTGCTGCCAGCGAGCCTCAAGCCCGGCCTGGTGGTGTGTGATAACGGGCGAAATCTCATAGCAGCTCTGGGCCTAGCCGGTTTGACGCACATCCCTTGCCTGGCGCATGTGCTGAATTTGGTGGTGCAGAGGTTCCTTAAAAACTACCCCGATATGTCAGAGCTGCTGCAGAAAGTGCGGGCCGTTTGTGCGCACTTTCGGCGTTCTCACCCTGCTGCTGCTCGCCTGGCAGCGCTGCAGCGTAACTTCGGCCTTCCCGCTCACCGCCTCATATGTGACGTGCCCACAAGGTGGAACTCCACCTTGCACATGCTGGAAAGACTGTGCGAGCAGCAGCAGGCCATAGTGGAGTTTCAGCTGCAGCACGCACGCGTGAGTCGCTCTGCGGAACAGCACCACTTCACCACCAATAACTGGGCCTCCATGCGAGACCTGTGTGCCTTGTTGCGCTGTTTTGAGTACTCCACCAACATGGCCAGTGGCAATGACGCCGTTCTCAGCTTAACTATCCCACTTCTATGCCTCCTTGAAAAAACAATTCGGGCGATGATGGAAGAGGATGTGGCACAGGATGAGGAGGAGGAGGAGGATGAAGAGGTAACATTTCCAAGGCTTTCAGGGCAGTCATTCGCAAGGGGCTCCGAGGGTGGGTTCCTGCACACGCAAACGCCAGGGACGCAATTGTCCAGCAGGGGCACAGTTCTGGAGGATGAGGAGGATGAGGAGGAGGAGGAGCTGGAGGAGGAGATGGAACCATGTTCACAGCAGGGTGGCACCCAGGCCAGCTCATGGCCATCACTGGTGCGTGGCTGGGGGGATACAGAGGACACGGACGATACACCTCCCACAGAGGACAGCCTTTCGTCGCCTCTGGGCAGCCTGGCACACATGAGCGATTACATGCTGCAGTGTCTCCACAACGACCGCCGAGTTGCCCACATTCTAACTTGTGCTGATTACTGGGTGGCCACGCTGCTGGATCCCCGTTACAAGGACAACGTACCGTCCTTAATTCACTCACTGGAGCGCGATCGCAAGATGCGCGAGTACAAGCGCACGCTGGTAGACGCCATGCTGCTGGCATTCCCATCTGACAGCGGGGCCACAGTGGAAGCACAAGGCAGAGGAGGAGGAGGAGGAGGTCGCCAACGCAACCAGGGCACCGCCAGCACCTCAGAAGGCAGGGTTAGCATGGCCGAAATGTGGAAAAGCTTTGTCAGCACGCCACAACAAACAGCAGCACCAGCAGCTCAGATGGAACGTCTTAGCAGGAGGCAGCATTTTACCAACATGGTGGAGCAGTATGTGTGCACACGCCTACATGTAGTGAATGACGGGTCTGCCCCCTTCAACTTCTGGGTCTCCAAATTGGGCACATGGCCTGAGCTTGCCCTTTACGCCTTGGAGGTGCTGGCGTGCCCTGCAGCCAGTGTATTATCTGAACGGGTATTTAGCACGGCTGGGGGCGTTATAACAGACAAGCGCAGCCGCCTGTCCAGAGACAATGTGGACAAGCTCACGTTCATTAAAATGAACCAGGCATGGATCCCACGGGACTTTTCCGTACCTTATGCAGAATAGCAATGGATACCGACCTTACCCACCCATTGTTCCATTTTTGCTCTTTCTCACTCTTTTGGGGTGTACCCTCATTTAAAATTTTTGAAAAGAAGCAGTGTTGGCTACCTCGTCCTCCTCCTCAGGGCCAGATTAATGTAGGGGCTATTGGAGCTGCAGCTCCAGGCCCCTACCTTTTATATAGGCCCCGGGTTGGCCATATTCACTGTTACCGCTCTTCTGTCACTTGTAAACACAGAAGTCTGGCTTCTATGCTCGCTTCCCCAGGCAGCACCCTCAGAACCTCCCCACACAGCGTGAAGGCCGGACAAGGAGGGACAGTTGGCGATGCATGGATGTGTTTATGGGCTTCAGAGACAGCATCCCATGTTGAATTAGGCATGCATGGCTGCACCCTTCCTCCTCTGGGTGCATGGCAAGGCACGGCCCTTAAGGCCCTTCAAAATCCTCAGCACCAAGCCCATGATGCTGTTAATCCGGCCCTGGTCCTCCTCCACCGCCGCTTCCACCTACACCGCCCATAGGTGTGCGCAGCCTATTGCATTAAGGTGTGCACCCCAAAGTTGAAATACACATGCATGTGTTTGCCAGCAGGGAGAGTAATGTATCGGGGCCATGTACCTGTAGGCAAGGAGAAATAGAGCAGAGCAGGTCCCAGGGAGATCTTTCCCATCTCCTCACTGGCAATGCTATGTGCCCTAGGTGATTAGGGTGTGCCCAGGCACACCCAGCACACCCTGTGCGCACGCCTATGTCACCGCCACATCCACCACCACCTCAACCTCCCTCCTACTCCATATGGGCCTCGTCCTTCAGAGATGAAGAAGAACATTGTTTTATTTTTCTGTTTTTTTTTTGTTGTTTTAAGTTATTTCCCTATCCACATTTGTTTGCAGAGCACTTGCCATGCTCTTAATTACGTTTTGCTGCCATTTGCAGCACTCTAGCCCTTTCCTTTGGTGTTTTAGAGCCATTTTAGTGCCTTAAAGTTCGGGTCCCCATTGACTTCAATGGGGTTCGGTGTCCGGGAAAAGTTCGGTAAAAGTCCGGGACACGGACCCGGACTTTTTTTTAAAGTTCGGCCGAACCCGTCGAACACGGACATCTAGGTGTTCGCTCAACCCTAATTAGGAGGTTTGCTTTCTGACTGCCACTGTAAGGTGGCCACGCCCTCTAACGTGTTTGACCCCATCCACCGTGGCCATTACCTACACTTGTATACACCAGGCTGGGTGAGCAGTGTCCAACACTGCTTACATACGACAGCACTTCTGGATGAGAAGTGATCACACCTTGCTTGGTGCGGCACTAAAGAGTTTATCAATGCCACTGTAAGGGTTTCATTCTTCTCCCTGAACACCAACGTAAAGGGCATTTTTCCCACTGACCACCAACAAATTGGTTTTAGCATGGGTTCCATGAGACCGGAGGTTCCTCTGGGGTAAAAAGTTTAGGAAGGCTGCAAAAGACTTCTGACGACCCCAAAGAAAAAGAAAAGTTAAGTGGTGTTATGTCTGGAGAACCAGAAGGCCAAAAACGGGACCTCCCCTTCCAATCGACCGGTTTCTCACAGCAATAGTGTGGTGGGGCACCGGCTTGATGAAACCACGCTCAGTTTTGGTCGTTTTAAGACCAGTAATGTTCATTGTGAAGGTTGATACAGCCATTGAGATTAAATTAATCTTCAACAATAACTCCTTCTGTTATAATAAGCTCTCAAAGTATTTCATATGCCTCTGTGTCATCACCATGCAGTCACTGGACCAGCTGCACTTATAAAAGTATAATAATCCTTTATAAGGATGGAAATGAGGATTTCTAATAATTCAATGCTTATAGATCCAGACTTTTGGGACCTCCTGTATATACAGTATATTTACAATGCAAAAACAAAAAAGAAAACAAAAAAGAAAAAACACAACCCCCCGCCCCCCCCCCCCCAAAAAAAAAGACACAATTTCGGAAAATGCAGCACACCACAACACACTGTACTTCAAATCAGCGCACTATGGTGCTTCATACGGCAGCTTTGATGTATTAAAGAGAAAATAAATTGTAGAAGCTGTGCCCACAAACTCAGGAAGAGGACAAAGGGCTACACCAGTATTCCCTATGGCCTTCCTGCAGCTGACCTTTCCCCATTACTGAAGTACAATGTCTTGTTCTGCATTTTGGTAGTGGCAGGGCTTTGCTCCCTCATGCCAGAGCCTCCAGCAAAGTGGACAGTGAGCAGCACGCTAGTGACATCACCAAATCACATTCCAGATCTTCTGAGACTAGCAGTCAAGAGGCAGCAGTGCCTTTGATGATCTCACACTGGAGATACACAGCTATGAGGCTGTAGGCAAAGGAGTGATAAACTCACATAACAGAAGTTCACTGCCATTTTTTAGGAGGAATTTCAGACAAAAAGGTAAATCTTTCAGTGAACCAGAAATTTTTGTGCAATAAATACTTCTAGAGGTTTCTTATCTCAAAAAAAAAAAAAAAAAAAAAAAAAAAAAAAGATTTGCTATGTGATAAGTTCCACTTTAATGTATGTGCCTTGGGGTGCCAGGCACCATATGCCTTTGCTTTACGGCAAGGAAAAAAAAAAACATGAATTTAGCTTCAGTGTTTCTCTAGTGCAGGGTTTCTCAACCAGGGTTCCGTGGAAACCTAGAGTTCCTCCTGAGGTTGTTAGGGGTTCCTTGAGCAATGGGCAAGTTCTGCATCTCAGATAAGTTTCCAGAGACACCATTGTTCCTTTTAGCTATGTCCCAATGATGACAAGAGTAAGAAGCATTCTTCCCCACTGAGTGTCACACTAATGTATCAGGAGTTGTAGATTTTTATTTAGCAGGGGGTCCCCGAGACCAGAAATGTTTTTCAAGGGTTCCTCTGTGTTGAAAAGGTTGCCAAAGGCTGCTCTAGTGTCTCTCTATTTCTACTGCTCCCTTAATAATATGGGCTGTTGAAATCCCATGCCTTCTCTTGTCTGTCATATGTGGCCATTACCTTCTCCTAAAGACTGGGTCACCTATCTCCAAGTAGTAGTAGTGCGGGGGAACATGATCTGTATGTGTTTAGATAAACTATACTACAAAGATAAAACCAGACTTTAAACTCAAGAAAAAGTCACGGCCATGTCACCATAAAAAGGAACGTTCATGACGTACAACACAATGAGCAAACAAACGGCACTGACTGGCTGAGGAAGTCCTATCAGCTCTGCTCTGCCACATGCAGATTGTGTGCCATTCACCTGTGCAGACAAAGTTCATTCTGCTCTTCAGTAACGTGAACAGCAAACAACCAGTTTTCCTGCCTTTTATAGGTTTGCTGCTTACCTGTATTTTGTTACATACTTCACGTCTGCATCACAGCTTTTTATCTCACTTTTATAACTGGAAGAGACGTTTTACGGTGCAACAGTTCACAGAAAGGAAAACATTCCACTAATCTTTATACAGAAGCCCCTATTACGACAGCAATGGGCCATACACACTATAAGATTTTCTGAAGACTTTTTCCCTTAGATTTACCAAAACCATATAATATGAGGTCAAACCTAAACACTTTCAATTTGTATGCAATCTGGCAGGCCCTTGCACTACATAGAAAAGGTAAATCTGAAGGAAAAGGTCTTCAGAAAATCCTATAGTGTGTATGGCCCTTTATAACCTATCGCAACCAACTAGGATCCATTCCATAAAATAGTTGTCACCATGGTGATAAAGAACAAAACACTTCACACTGGTTACCTTCTGATCACTGCCTCATTGATGGAAAGGTTCCACCTAGGGAGTGACACCTTCTTGTCCAGTCAGTGAAGGACCAATACTGCAAAAAGGGGAATATTCCACTGTCTTGTACAATAATCTTGTGATGAAACGTGTAGGGTGGGATGCCGTGGTCATTTTGCTATGGATGTGTAATGGGCGTATTTATGTGAGTGCAATGTCTTTTTATTACAGTGTTTTTTAACATTTACTACACTATGGAAGTGGGTTTATACTCTTACAAGGTACATATCCATTTATAATGGGGGAAGTGACCTGTGGTGGCTGAATGGTGTGGTAGGCCCAAGTAAATTCCCTTAAAGGCACAACTGAATGCATTCAAATCTAGGGGGGAGGGGGAGTGGTTACCATTTGGGGTGCATCTGAAGTCCAGAGAGGAGTCCTGTTTAAATGCCGAGGTCCAAGCGTGTGGGAGCCTATAGTACACTGGTCTTCAAACTGTGGCTTGGGGGCCAGATGCGACCCTTTGCTTGCTTTTATATGGCCCTCGGGACACTATTTCATCCACTGATACCAACACTGGGCCTTAATTCCCCCCATTGACATCAATGATGGGGCACAATTCCTCCCAATGACACCAACAACGGACTCCAATGGCATCAATGATGGGGCACAATTCCTCCCAATGACACCAACAACGGACTCCAATGGCATCAATGATGGGGCACAATTCCTCCCAATGACACTAATGATGGAACCCAATGAGAATAATGATGGGGCATAATTCCTCCCACTTACACCAATAATGGGGCACAATTCCTCCAACTGACACAATGGGGCATTTTTTTTTCTCACCGATATCGGGACCTTTTCTACTCCCACTGGCCACAGCCCGGCCCTCCTAAAGTCTGAAGGACAGTAAACTGGCCCTTTGCTTAGAAAGTTTGGAGACTCGTGCTTTAGTAAGACATCTTAAAGGTTCAGTTGATCGCTCTATAAGTTGAGGGTGAACGTTGTGCGGTAAGCAATTTGGCTTTCACTGTGGTGCTGTGAGGATCCTTCTATGCAACGAGGACGGTGTTGGGACTTTTTCTCTGTAGCTCCAATTTCCTTGGACAAGTTCTCATATGGACATTTTAGTTCCTTATTTCTAGACCCACATAATGATCTTATCACTAGTGAGATGTCACCACACAAGTGTGACACGGCCATAAACCTGACAATTTTACACAGTGATACAACTTTTGGTTCCATTTTTTGTCAAACCACAAAGCAATCGAGGACATAAATCGGTGGTTTTGATTGACCACAAGGAATGGAATAAAAAAATTCTCCAATCAAACCGAGGAGAAAAATCTGATCCCCTATTGAAGACATTGCTGCGGTTTATCCCAGTTTTGCTTTTTGGCAAAATGACAGAATTGTTCAGGATTCTGCAATGGGACTGGAGGTTGGTATTTTGCCTAGTTTATGAGGATTCGGCCCCTTTCAGATGGAAAAGACTCTGCTGTGATCAGCAGGTGGTCTGTCCATGGATCCCCCATCGATCAGAGCAGAGCGGGTCAAGGACAGTCCCACTCATGTCAATTGCGGATGAGTGCAAATAATGCCTCGTTTCCACTGAGCGGAACGGTTCACGTTGGTAAAGTTTGGAAGGGTTATAATGGTCCGGCCTATTTAGGTGAGCGTTTGCACTGCAAGTCTGGACTATTATCTGGACTGAGCTTTTCGCTTGACATGAGCATTGACGTTTTCCTGTCTGCCAATCAGTGGAATGCATGGTGTGACGCCAGTAGCTCCGCCCTAACCGTACCATTTCCTATGGCCCTACATGTGAAGGAGGACCAGGAATGGTGCGGTTTGGTTCGGTTGTATGGGCCACTTTCATAATGGAAACACTCAAAATAGCGCACCGTACCGAACTGATCCGCTCAGTGGAAACGAGGCATAAGTGTCCCCAAGCCTACAGGGTCTGCGTTCAGGACCACACATGCACACCCACACAGATGTCAAACCGGGAACAGTGGCTGTGTCTGTGCAGCCGCAGCATCCCTATCGACATGAATGAGACTGCCTACATGAGGATGCACCAAACTTCCTGTGCAGGCAAACACTGGGTATACACAATAGTACGCCCATGTGAATGAGGCCAGAAAGGGACACAAAAAAATATGGAAGAAACAATTTGAAGGCTGACCACACACTATACAATCTGATTGTACAATCTCCTTTAGATCTACCATCAGCTATGTAGTACAAGGATCTGCCTGATGCAATGCTATTTGCTTAGGTTTGTCCTCATATTACATAGTTTTGTTAAAAAAAGAGATTGTACGGTCAGATTGTATAGTGTATGGACAATTGAAATGAGCGTTCAGCTCAGAGAACGGTTACTGGACAGTGTAATACTGAAGAAGAAGAATATATTTGAAAAAATTCTAAAATATATGGATAGATAGGATAGAGATAGATAGATATATATATATATAAATATGTGTATAAAAATATGTGTGTATATATATATATATATATATATATATATATATATATATATATCATAAATAATGGTAATAGCTATATAAAAATAATAATAATTAATATTATTAATATAGATAGACGGAGATATAGATAGATAGAGCTATATATATATATATATATATATATATATATATATATATATATATATATATATATATATATACACACACACACAGTATATATATATAAATAATCGCATAATAATAGTAATAGCTATATAAAAATAATAAATATTATAAAAATAGTTATTTAAAAATAATAATAACAATCATAAATGATTATAAAAATAACGAATATATATAATAATCAAAATAGTAGTAGCTGACTAATAATAAAAAAATAAAAGTAATAGATATAAAAAAATAATAATAATAATTAATATTATTAATATAGATAGATGGAGATATATATATATAGATATATATATATATATATATATATATATATATATATATAAATAAATAAAATCGCATAATAATAGTAATAGCTATATAAAAATAATAAATATTATAAAAAGTTATATAAAAATAATAATAACAATCATAAATGATTATAAAAATAACGAATATATATATAATAATCAAAATAGTAGTAGCTGATTAATAATAAAAAAAATAATAGTAATAGATATAAAAATAATAAAACTAAATATTAAATTTAAAAAAATAATGAAATAATGAGAGCAATAACTATATAACAATATTATAATAATAATAAAAATAAATAATACTAACAAATGTACAGTATAATAATAAATATAATTATAAAAATAATGAATAAATAATAATGATGGTAATAACACTATCATATAATAATAATTAGTGAATACAGCACCCCATATTTTTATATAACTTGCCATGCCCCATACATGTAAGCCCTGAATCAGTGATGGGTGAAATCTGGTTGCTAGGGGTTCCCACCAACAATGGACTCATTCATTAAAGCAATGCCCTGCAAAGTGCCGTATCCCATGGCAACGAAAGCCAGTGCAGCGTGGGAGCGGTTGCCATGGGTTACGACGCTCTGCTCTCCCCCTGGCTGGGACTCAGCACACCACAGAGAGGAGCAGAACTTTTAATGAGCAGCACACAGGCAGCAATGTAAACAAAGGCAGGCAGGAGGGAGGACAGTGTGCACTCACCAGAGAGTACTTGTGGTTGGACGCTTGGTGTTTCCTGGCTTTCTTGCCATACCAGAAGCGAGACATCTCCCTGCCCCCTCCTCAGTGCCTGGCACCACAGCTGTCCCTACACATCCTCTGTGCCTGCCATCATCTCCCCTCCACACACACTGCTCCTCTGACACACACTACCTTCACCTCTCATCCCCCACTCCTAACTGACAGAGCAGACAGCCAATCAGGAGCAAGCCTGGCTCAGGGAGGGGCGGGGCTGACAGCAGAGTTTGGTTGCAGTGCAGATGACTCAGTAAAACCAAATTGCTATTTAAAGGCACAGTACAGAGAGAAAGGCTGCAGTGTGCTGGATGGATATAGATCTTGCAAAACCATTTGGCGACTGAAACAAGCCAGAGAGGAATTCATAGCTGGGCAATCAATAGTGGTGGGGGGGAAATTGTGCAATGCAATTTTGTGCAATGGTTATTATTACTGCTATAATACAGAAATAGAAATGTCTGATGCAAACGGTTAAACAAGTCACCTTGGAGGGGTTTTTTTTCATTAATTTAACGTAAAGGGTACCTGTCATTTTATTTATGACTTACCACATTTTGCTCTATGCAACACTTCCATGATTCAGCATTATTTGTAAAATCTCTGAGGTTTGTGGCACCTCATGCCTCTCTGCAGTACGCAGCTAGAGATCATCAGCTAAAGACCCATAAGACTCAAATCCTGTATAAGGCTCATTCACACAAAAAAAAAAAAATCACAGCCAATCACAAAAAAAAAAAAATGAATGAATCAGTTTTATTCAGTAAAATGTAATGCATGTAATTCACCACTGTAAGCAATCATAATGTGTAAAATAAAAAAATCCTGATCACTTCCCCTGAGTAGTACAATGTTACTATGGTAACATTATATTGCTCTGGTCACAACGTGTTAAAAAAAATAAAAAAAAAACGTAATAAAAAAAGTTATAAAAAAATAACAAAAAGAAAAAATATGAATTATTTTTTCATACTGTCACCAGTCCGTGTCCCTGATCACTGCCACACCAGTTATACAATGCTGCACTGCACTGGTGACAGTATATAAAAAAAATAAACAATTGTGATTTTTTTTTCCCCATTTCTTTATTTTCCAAAAAAGTATGACATAAAATAATTACAACTTTAAAAAAACAGCCATTCCTCTTACTAAATACCTTGGACTATCTACTTTCCAAAAAAGGTGTAATTTGGGGGCAATTTGTGCTGTCCAGGCATTTTAGAGCCTCCTTAAAGAAGGCTGTCAGTACATCAGGACTGATCCATTTTCAGATCTATTTTTTGAGGATGACCCTCACCCTAACCCAAGGTAAGAGAGGAATAAAAGGAAAAGTCTGAATCATCTCCTTTTTAACAAAAGTACACATCTGGTAAATTCAGAACTCCTGATCTGCACACTATGAATGTATTGAAGCCACTGGATCACAATGACAGCCAGGTGACTAGCATTTCCTGAAGGAGAGGTTATTAGAGGCAGCCTCTATTTTCTCCTCTCACAGGTTTCCACCAAGGACCTGTGTGCATTATACTGTATATAAATACTCCTCCCTGAGAGACCGTTTGGGTTTCTGGGCAACATACACTGTATGTCAAAAGTATTGGGACACCTGCCTTTACACACACACATGATCTTTAATGACATCCCAGTCTTAAGCCCCGTACACACTATCAGATTATCTGAAGACTTTTGTCTTCAGATTTACCTTTTCTATGTAGTGCAAGGGCCTGCCGGATTGCATACAAATTGAAAGTGTTTAGGTTTGACCTCATATTATATGGTTTTGGTAAGTCTGTAGACAAAAGTCTTCAGATAATCTGATAGTGTGTACGGGGCATTAAGCCTCGTACACACGCAACGATTATCGGCCGACCGATCGTCCGTCTTTTGTCCAGAGTGGTGTTTTGTTGGTTGGAATGTGCCTAGACTGCACACGAATTTTCTCGGCCAACAAAAACCAACTTCAGAAGTGATGTCATGTTCTGGTTTACTTTCCTTGTGTTTTTTCTTCTCTGAGCATGCCCAGTCTTGCTCATCAGATTTTTGTCTGCTGAAATCTGTACTGACTGATGGAAAATCGGCCGTTGTGTTGACGGCCAACAAAAATTATATAGCCTGCACACCAGATTTTGTTCGGCCGAAAAGTCGGAGTCGGTTGTCGAAAGCATCATACTAACAAGCCGACAATCGGCCGATCGGACGTTGGCTGAAAATTCACGGCCAACT
This sequence comes from Pelophylax lessonae, assembly GCF_965119305.1. NCBI lineage: Eukaryota > Metazoa > Chordata > Amphibia > Anura > Ranidae > Pelophylax > Pelophylax lessonae. The sequence continues at coordinate 494,173,479 of NC_138772.1, read as the reverse complement.
ATTGATGCGTGTGTACGAGGCATAACAATCCGAAAATCGGCCGATCGGTTGTCGGACGAAAATTCCCGGCCGAATTTCGACGCGTGTGTGTACGAGGCTTTAGTCTGTAGGGTTCAATATTGAGTTGGCCCACTCTTTGCAGCTATAACAGCTTCAACTCTTCTGGGAAGGCTGTCCTCAGGGTTTAGGAGTGTGTTATTAATTTTTTTCATGCGGTCACTGTCAGCGGCTATATCTGCCAGCAGTGATCGTTGGGCTCCCCGCTGGCAGAGCACAATAGCCCTATGAGAGGGATTCCCCATTAACACTGAATGTGTTGACGTGGGAATCAAGAAATTTTCTTTTTGCAACCCATGGTTGCAGGATAGAAATTTGCTTTATGTATGGCCTGCCTAAGGCCCCTTTCACACGGGCGATCCGATCCGCCTGTCAATTTTTCAGGCGGACCTGATCGGATGCTCCATGCATCCCTATGGGGCAGTGGGTGTTAGCGGAGACATCTCAGCTGACACCCGCTGCTATCCGATCCGATCCTGTCCATGAAATCCGGATGCATGGAAACCCTATTTTCCATCCGTCTGGAGGATCGGATCGGATGAGAACGGACAGGCGGTACGTTCTCATCCGATCTTCCCATAGAGGACAGCAGAGTTCTGACAGCTCCGTCTCTGCACACAGAGCAGAGATGGAGCTCTCATCCACCTGCTCAGTGAGGATCGGCAGATCGATCCCCCGCTGGGGAGAACCAACTCCATCGGGCGGTGCGCCCGTGTGAAAGGGGCCTAACTCAGAGGAGATGTAAACATCAATAGAGTGATCAGCAGCAGAAGTCAGGCCTTGTGTACAGGCGTCAAATTCGGCCAAATTCAAGTACAGGCGTCGTATTTGGATTCGCCTCTGATGGCAATGACTTTCCCCCTGAAGATGATCAGTTTGGATATATAGAAAGTTCTTTACATGCATCCAAATACATTTTCTGCAAAATCAACACCAAACGAACTGCAAATGCAATTTTTTTCTTGATTTGGTAAAAGTTAAACATTTGTAAACAGTTCTGAACACAGATAACCACCATTTGTATTCAGACATGTTCAATAAATGTTTGCCTTAAGGACCTGAACACTATTGTGCATTAGGCCCCAAAATAGCGCATATACAATCCAAGGTGTGTCCAATGCCAAGAAATGCATCGGTAGGAAGGAACGTTGTACGAAGATCGAGATATATAAAAGAGGTCGGTTTCCTGCTCCTAGGAAGGCTTTCAGATGGCCTCTGCCCATGAGTGAGACCCCAACCCATCTAAGAATCTCCCAGCCACAATACGACAAATGTCACCAACATGGGCAGCATAGTAGCTTAAGCCCACCATATACAGCTTGAATTATGTCTGATTCCTTCTGTAATGGCCAAAACTCAAGCCGTGGGTGGACTTGTCAGTACCACTCAATAAAAGAAGATTTTGCAATCAACTTTTGGCTAAGGAGCCAGGTGGAAAATCAACGGCCAGACAGTTACTAATAAAATGCAATCACTGTTCAGGTATTCTGATAACCGCAGGAGCAGCAGCTCTCAGAATTCAACAGGCAGTGCCGATTTCTAATGGATTCCGGATTGGAACCAAGGATCCCAGAGCTGGAAAACAGAAGTGCTAGCTGAGAAGGCTAGCCATACATGTTTAGATTTTGAATAGATCCTCCCATCCACATTATACATCATGGATGGAGGGATCAATTGGAAATCTAAACAAGTATGCTTAGCCTTAGTGGTTGGCACTTCTGATTTGCATCACTGGGGTCCTCTGTTCAAATCTCTAATCCAATTCATTGGAAATCTAAACATGTATGGCTAGCCTTAGTGGATGGCACTCATCCTTTACAGCAGTGGTCCTCAACTCCGGTCCTCGGGGCCCACTAACAGGCCAGATTTTAAATATTACCTTGGGGAGATGCAAACTAGAATACTGCAATCACTGAACAGCAAATGAGATCACCTGGGATGTCATTTAGTTATCTTGCAAACCTGGCCTGTTAGTGGGCCCCGAGGACCGGAGTTGAGGACCACTGCTTTACAGCACCAGGGTCCTCTGTTCAAATCTCTAATCCACTGGAAATCTAAACAAGTATGCTTAGCCTTAGTGGTTGGCACTTATCCTTTACAGCACTGGGTCCCCCTGTTCAAATCCCAGCTAGGACACTTTATGCATGGCATTTGCATGTTCTCCCTGTGCCTACTTGGGTTTCCACCCTCCAAAAATATAGACAGGATAGTTGGCTCCTGTCTATATTGGCCCTAGTTTGTATGTCAGTGTATGTATGTGAAATTGGGGCCATAGATTGTAAGCTCCTTGGGGGGCAGGGACTGATGTGAGTGTACAATATGTAAAATGTTGTGTAAATTGTTGGCACTATATAAATACCTGTAAAAAAAATATTGTGAATTGATGGTTGATTTTTTTTTTTTTTTTTATAAAATCTAGAAAAAGTCTCCCTTCACTGTACATACGTGACAAGTACACTTTAACAGAGCTAGCTGCAGCTCTGGAAGCACTGGGGACTTGTGTCTCTGTCTTTCCATAAGCGTACATTGCCATTACCCAACCACTTACCATAATCAGATTACACGGCTATTGCTGCACTAATCAGAGGAAGACAATGGACCTTCACAAAAACAAAAACATCCCTTCTGTCCGAGGGGAACATTTCCAAATGACTTCAATAAACTCGGAGAAGGTCAGTAATTGCATTTACAACATTCTGAGGGACACAAGCTAAATATTATTGAAATTTCCCTACGCCTATGAATTCCATAACCATCACTCAAGCCAAATCTAAGTAACACACTGCAATCCTCTTCCAAGGCAAGAAAGAGCTACATGTTTGTCCAATATGGATGCAAGGAGAAAAAGGCGAGGAATGGGTCACAAAGCGACACTCACAACCCCAAAGGCACAAGGCTTGATACAAGTTCTGCTATGCATAAAAACATAAAACTAGAGCAATTTTCCAGCAATTTCTGGCTATGCTTTAAAGCAGGGGTAGACAGCCTTTGAGAGGTGAGATGAATGAATGAATGAATGAATGAACAGAGCTTGCTGGTGAGCGCTCTTGTAGTTCATTAAACTTCCTGGACTTTAGTAACTGAATGGCCGTACAGGAGGTACAAGCAGATAGCTGTAACGATAGTCTGCAGGAGCATGACACTGCACCCACAGTCTGCTGATCATTGGGCCAAGCTTTACAGGCTCCTGAGAAAAAAAATAAATGCACATTTTTTACAAGCATTTATTATTTTTTTTGTGAACTTATCCTTTAACCTACCTTAAAAGGTAACTCCACTAAGAAACTTGGTATTCGCTTAGGTTTTCAATTTTTTTCATGTCTTGAGAGTATTTGTTCACGTCTGATGCAGGAGTCCACAGTGAAGGCAGAACCGCTGGTACTTTAGACTGGCTGGCTGGGCTAAGTTCTTGCCTACCTGCCTGCCTGCCTGACTGACTGGTCTGGGTCCTGGCCTGGCTGACTGTTCCAAGTTCTGATCAAGCTGGCTGGTTGGGTAAAGTTCAGCTTGGTAAGAACAGCATTCATTTTTGTCAGGACAATGCAGAGGTCAGTAAGACATAGGGCAGTATAAATGGGTTCAGTAAGACGTGGGGAAGTGCACAGGGGTCAGCAAGAGGTAGGGCAGTGCACAGGGGTCAGTTAGATGTAGGGCAGTGTACAGGGGTCAGTAGTATGTAGGGCAGTGTACAGGGGTCAGTAAGATGTAGGGCAGTTGTACAGAGGGTCGGTAGTATGTAGGGCAGTGTACAGGGTCAGTAAGATGTAGGGCAGTGTACTGGGGTCAGAAAGATGTAAGGAAGTTGTACAGGGGTAAGTAAGATGTAGGGCAGTGTACAGGGGTCGGTAAGATGTAGGGCCGTTGTACAGGGGTCAGTAAGATGTAGGGCAGTTGTACAGGGGTCAGTAAGATGTAGGGCAGTTGTACAGGGGTCAGTAAGATGTAGGGCAGTTGTACAGGGGTCAGTAAGATGTAGGGCAGTTGTACAGGGGTCAGTAAGATGTAGGGCAGTTGTACAGGGGTCAGTAAGATGTAGGGCCGTTGTACAGGGGTCAGTAAGATGTAGGGCCGTTGTACAGGGTTCAGTAAGATGTAGGGCCGTTGTACAGGGGTCAGTAAGATGTAGGGCCATTGTACAGGGGTCAGTAAGATGTAGGGCAGTTGTACAGGGGTCAGTAAGATGTAGGGCAGTTGTACAGGGGTCAGTAAGATGTAGGGCCGTTGTACAGGGGTCAGTAAGATGTAGGGCCGTTGTACAGGGGTCAGTAAGATGTAGGGCCGTTGTACAGGGGTCAGTAAGATGTAGGGCCGTTGTACAGGGTTCAGTAAGATGTAGGGCAGTTGTACAGGGGTCAGTAAGATGTAGGGCAGTTGTACAGGGGTCAGTAAGATGTAGGGCAGTTGTACAGGGGTCAGTAAGATGTAGGGCAGTTGTACAGGGGTCAGTAAGATGTAGGGCAGTTGTATAGGGGTCAGTAAGATGTAGGGCAGTTGTACAGGGGTCAGTAAGATGTAGGGCAGTTGTACAGGGGTTAGTAAGATGTAGGGCAGTTGTACAGGGGTCAGTAAGATGTAGGTCAGTGTACAGGGGCCAGTAAGATGTAGGGCAGTTGTACAGGGGTCAGTAAGATGTAGGGCAGTTGTACAGGGGTCAGTAAGACGTAGTGCAGTTGTACAGGAGTCAGTAAGATGTAGGGCAGTTGTACAGGTGTCAGTAAGATGTAGGGCAGTGTACAGGGTCAGTAAGATGTAGGGAAGTTGTACAGGGGTCAGTAAGATGTAGGGCAGTTGTACAGGGGTCAGTAAGATGTAGGGCAGTTGTACAGGGGTTAGTAAGATGTAGGGCAGTTGTACAGGGGTCAGTAAGATGTAGGTCAGTGTACAGGGGCCAGTAAGATGTAGGGCCGTTGTACAGGGGTCAGTAAGATGTAGGGCAGTTGTACAGGGGTCAGTAAGATGTAGGGCAGTTGTACAGGGGTCAGTAAGATGTAGGGCAGTTGTTCAGGTGTCAGTAAGATGTAGGGTAATTGTACAGTGGTCAGTAAGATGTAGGGCAGTTGTACAGGGGTCAGTAAGATGTAGGGCAATGTACAGGGGTCAGTAAGTATGTAGGGCAGTGTACAGGGGTCAGTATTATGTAGGGCAGTGTACAGGGGTCAGTATTATGTAGGGCAGTTGTACAGGGATCAGTATTATGTAGGGCAGTTGTACAGGGGTCAGTATTATGCATGGCAGTTGTACAGGGGTAAGTATTATGTAGGGCAGTTGTACAGGGGGTCGGTAGTATGTAGGGCAGTGTATAGGGTCAGTAGTATGTAGGGCAGTTGTACAGGGGTCAGTAAGATGTAGGGCAGTTGTACAGGGGTCAGTAAGATGTAGGGCAGTTGTACAGGGGTCAGTAAGATGTAGGGCAATGTACAGGGGTCATTAAGATGTAGGGCAGTTGTACAGGGGTCAGTAAGATGTAGGGCAATGTACAGGGTTCAGTAAGATGTAGGGCAGTGTACAGGGGTCAGTAGTATGTAGGGCAGTGTACAGGGGTCAGTAAGATGTAGGGCAGTGTACAGGGTTCAGTAAGATGTAGGGCAGTGTACAGGGGTCAGTAGTATGTAGGGCAGTGTACAGGGGTCAGTAGTATGTAGGGCAGTTGTACAGGGGTCAGTAAGATGTAGGGCAGTGTACAGGGGGTCAGTAAGATGTAGGGCAGTGTACAGGGGTCAGTAAGATGTAGGGCAGTTGTACAGGGGTCAGTAAGATGTAGGGTAGTTGTATAGGGGGTCAGTAGTATGTAGGGCAGTGTACAGGGGTCAGTAAGATGCAGGGCAGTGTACAGGGATCAGTAAGATGTAGGGCAGTTGTACAGGGGTCAGTAAGATGTAGGGCATTTGTACAGGTGTCAGTAAGATGTAGGGCATTTGTACAGGGGTCAGTAAGATGTAGGGCAGTGCACTTTGAGTCAAATACCGGAAACAAGCATAATTTCAGAATGAACTTCCAGGTGACCCGGAGTTTTATAACAGGGTGATTTCCATAGAGGTCAGACAGCCTCTCTCAGCACAAATATCCTTTAAAACACTTTTCATGGTATACACTCAGATAAAGGAGCCAGAGGGAGACAGCCATGAGGTGTGGCTGAAAACTATGCTAACAAGCTGACCCCAGGGTATGACGACTCAGGGGAGTGTGCAGGCTGTCAGATGCTTTGCTGGGAATTATCAGAATTGTACTTTGTGACTATAGAAGACAGAATACTGCTGGGTGTCACAAAGACCTTTTGACCCAACATCTACCTTACCAATCGCTCAGTGTCCTAATGGTCTAATAATGGCCTTAAAGTATTACTAAAGCAGAATCTCTTTTTGTATAAGGTAGTGAAGGGTTACAACTGCTGTCCATTATTTTTTAATGCCTTCTGTATCTCAGAGAGATTTCTTTTCACTGTCCTGCAGACTGAACAGGAAGTGAGAGAATATCTATTCAATATGAGGGATTTCCCCTATAAGATGGTTAACATGGGAACTAGTGATCGACCGATATCGGTTTTTCATTGCCAATACCGATATTTTGGCCAATTCATATCGGTATCGGCCGATATTTTCGTACAAATTTTTTTTTTTTTCAATTTTCTTTATTTGACAGGTAGAGGAAAGACTGAAAAGACCCCAAACCCCTCCTCTGCACTTGAAAACCCAATAAAATTTGTTTAAAAAAAAAAAAAAAAAAGCGTTCAAAACGCCAAGTTTGGCTGTTTTGAATGCTGTCATTTTTTTAATCTGGCGCCACACAGTACCCGGAAGTGATGTCACTCATGACATCACTTCCGGGTTTTTTACATGGAGACCCGATCAGAGCCGAATGTGGCTTTGATTGGGTCTTCGGCAGCCGTGCAGGCTGGTTGTCCGGGGGTCTCCCGGTGGGACAGGAGACCCGAGCGAGCCGCGGAAGGTGGCTTCTCAGCCGCATCGGTTGTCATTACATTACGTCGGCTATGGACGCCGGTACCGGGGTGATGCCTTAAGCTGCAGGCATCACTCCGGTACAAGCACTTTCCTGAAATATCGGCAATATCGGTCACCTTGGTGGCCGATTTCGATATATCGGGGAAAGTGCATATCGCCCCTTGATATTTCGGTTTTGCCGATAATCGGTCGATCTCTAATGGGAACAAGGGCCCACATTGGAAGATTTCATCTCTATTCCAGGTCTGATGGCAGCTCAAAATGTTGGATAAACTCTCACTTTCATTGCCAGTGACACTGCTGAACAGGACAACTATAGAGTCATTCTGTATACGCACATTGGCTCTAGCAATGCACTGTCCTGGAACTCACCGCCAGGTCGCTGACATATTTGAGCGGCCAGCTTCCGGGTATCAGCTGCCGGCCACTTCCTTTGGCCAGGCTAATGTGAAATTACTGCAAATCCACAGTAGAAAAGATAAGCTGGCAACCCAGTAGCTTCTTCATTCAAAGGATTTTTAATTTAGCACAACAGTGATAATAGGATCCAATGCTATGTGGAAGGCTTTGGCCGAAAGGCATTAGCAGTGTATTGGATCCTAATATCGCTGTTGAGCTAAAATCAAAATCCTTTGAATGAAGAGGCTATTGGGTTGCTGGTTTATCTTTTCTACTATAGATTTGTAGTGAACGACTTTGCCAGTGCACCAACTCCACTCATACATATTCCAATACAGGGGTAGAGCTCAGGTGAGTTTTCTTGTGTTGTAATGTGAGGGAGTTCAGCCAGTTTAGGCATTGCTGAACTTCTACAGTGAGATGTGCATGAGCAGCTCACTGCACATGGGCAGAAAGGTAGGTAGGTAACTTTAACGCAGATGAGACAAAGCATGTATTGCATTAAATGCAATAATGTATTAAAGATTCTGCCTGTTGGCCCTTTTTTTAGTTTTTAGTTCCACTTTAATGGGGACACAGACATCAATGAAAACTTAACAGAGGTTTGAACCCCTCACCACTCTATGCTTTTTTGAGGCATGTTGCATTAGGCAACATAAATGGGTTGCAAAGGAACGCAATGCATAAAAATTCAATGCATGCTGCATTTTTGCAGCACAGCACACATTAATGCATGTTATCTCTAGTCATTCCTATGGGGAGGCCACCTACCATTGGGGCTCATAATAGATAGGGGTCACCAATGGGATGAATTGCGACTCTTGTGCACATGGTTGGAGATTTCTGTAGTGGTGGCGGTGTGGCTCCCAGCATGCCACGCAGAAAATCCTAGAAGAGCATAGATATGTGCAAGACTTGAGGTTCCTTGGAAAAGGGTGCTGGAGTGCTATGCAGACTTTGCTCTCAGCTTTCCTGCTCAACCACAAATCCTGCACAGCAGCCACCAACCCCCTACACTTGGCCGGCACCATGGAGTACCCTTCTAGTGTAGCCACAGCTGTAACATGGCATTCCAGCCACCCCATCAGTCTCTCCTTTACACCGCACCTGCATAACCAGTTTCTCTTCCTGCTTGGAGCTCTGAAGCGCGGAGGAAGGGAAACCACAAATCTGAAGTATGAATACCTTACCCACAGAATGCAGAGCTTGGAAACCAGGACTTTTTTCCTCAGAGAATAGGTGCAGGAACTCCTTCCTTCCGAGTCATCTATTGACTCCGCCCCTTACCCACCTCCAAGCACCATTCTTTTGTTTCACCCCTTACCCACCTCCCAGTACCACCCTTTTAGAGGATACAGAACCAAGTATCATTTAGTGGTGCTAAGTATTTTGTATGGAATGTGTTAATGATTAACAAGAAAGGCAGTAAAATAGATCTAGCAACAATGGACACCCCCAGCGAAAATAGATCTTCCCCAGCAACAATGGACTCTCAACAGCCAGCTACATTAGACCCCTACCTCAACAGTAGATGCCTTCCAGGAACCCCCTGCAAATAAGACCTCCTCCCCAGCAACAAAAGATCCCACACCAGCAACAATCGACCTCCCCAGCAACAATAACCCCCCCCCCCCCTGCAAAAATAGATTCCCTCTAGCAACAATAGATTCCCCAGCAGCCAGCATCAGTAGACCCTCCAGCAGTTAGCAACAAAGACCCCTCCCTCAACAGTAGATCCCTCCCAGCAATGATTGACCCCCCCAGCAACATAAGACCCACCCTCAGCCACAACACATCTCCCACGAGCAACAGAAGCCCTCCCCAGAAACAATAGATCCCCTTCCTATGCAAAAATAGATCCACTCCAGCAACAATAGATTCCCCAGCATCAATAGACTCTTGAGCACACCTCCGTACGCTTTGCCATTACATACAATTAGTACTGGAGGTGCCAGAACTGCGTTCTCCCGCGTTCCTGCTGAAAATAAGCCCTATTGGTAACTGCCTACAGCCAGATCCAAGCAATGTCACATGGAAAAGCCATTGCCCTAAAACTAAGCTGAGTGCACACAAATTATTATTTTTTTTTTTTGTTCAACCAGCGGGCTCAACAAGAAAAAAAAAAAAAACCTGTATCCACACAAGCTAGGTGTATGCAGGAATCTCCCCCTTGTGCTATTGTATTCTGATAGCGGTAACTCCTCTACACTAATCAGCACTGCAGCTATTGGCTGCATACCGCTGACTGAAGGAGGTTTTTCCAGCAGAACAAATCAGCTTCTTTCCAACTAGGAGGGCTACACACGGATTGGTCTATTCGCCAGTTCAGCAGGGACGGATTTTCGATCCATCTGTACCCAGCTTTAAAAAAGTGAAATCCACACAGTATCCTCCTCTGTTCACTGGAGAGGTGGGCTAGCTCTAGCCTCAGTTCACATATAAAGCATCTGAGAACTGCACTTCATTCCTGTGCAATTTACATGCGACTCAAAGTGGTGCGATTAAAGCACATTCGTTTTCAATGGTCTCAAATTGCATGGCATCAAACCAAAATTATGCATGCACCAATGTTGGAACTGTAGGGCAACTAAATTGTATGGCAGTTTTGTACCATGCGATCTGGTGCAGAGCGCAAAGAGCAGTGCGTCTTGAATGCAGTACAGGAAACGCACACAGACCGTGGCTTTCCTCAACCGCATTCTGGTGTAAACCTAGGTTTATGGTGCATGTGCACACGCTAACAATCATAGTGTTATTTTATATTATAGCACCAGGTTACAGGTTTACAATTAAAAAAAATAAAAAATCAAGGCAGGAAAATAAAACCTAACTTGAATATAACCATAACTTGAACGCTATCTTGAAAACACTGAAACTTGGTAACACAGAAGTCCACTCAGTTTACCTTTACTATACGTTTAATAGGTTCCTTTATTGTGTATATTTCCATCCAGATCCAGCAAGTTTCTAACATTGCTTCCTGTGGGCCCTGCAGCCTCTGGTCACACTGCTCTGAGAAGCACACAGGGCAATATTCAGACAAACTTGACTATATAAGTAAAGCATCAGATTAGGAGAGAGAAAAGAAGAATACTAGTAGATGGAAGATTCTACAAGATGAACATCAGAATGAGAATCAGAGCCAACCAGCAAGTGGACAGCTTCACCTGACAAACGCAAGACCTTCATCTGTTCAAATGTACCTGTGAGATCAGGATGTGAACACAGACATTGTTAATATCTTTATGTGCAAGTTCTGAGTCTGTCAGCCTTACTACCTAGTGAGCAATTGATCCAGAACATGTTTTCAGGATGGGAGTTCTGCCTTTACTGGCTGCATGCTTGTTTCAGGTCATACACTCACTAGGTAGTGAAGGCAAGATCAGGGTGAGCACCCCGGAGCCTGCAGCGGTCACCAACTGCAGCTCCTATATTTCTATGTTCAGTGGCGGACACCAGAGCCCCCTGGACACCTCAAAAGCTAGGTTATCAACTTCTGCTTTACCGAGTACACTATATATACAGCTGGACATTTAGCCCTGGTTCACACTACTGCGACCTCTCATGCGACTTGCTGTGACGTGTGAGACAAAGTCACAGGACAAGTCAAAAAAACATTTTGGTGGGTGTCATTAATTGCTGCAAATCAAATTGCAGCAAAAAAAAATAAATAAATAGTTCCTGCACTGCTTTTCTACGCCTTCCTTGTCACATGAGTGCCTTAAGCCTCGTACACACACATCGATTATTGGCCGGGAATTTTTGGCCAACGTCCGATCGGCCGATTTTCGGCTTGTTAGTATGATGCTTTCAACAACCGACTCCGACTTTTCGGCCGAATAAAAATGGATTTTTGTAAAATCTTACCGTAAAATCCTTTTCTCTTAAGCTCATTGACAGACGTAGTCCTCGTTGATTAATAACAACTCGGGTTATACTGCCCTCTACAGGAGTAGGACTAGACCGGAAAGAAAACGTTCTGGCCACAACCTAGGGGCAGTCCCCGAGGGTATATCCTCTCACTTCCTGCTACAGCAAATCAGTTATGTCACAAAGCAGTGTTTAGAGAATTTAACCCAACCCAACTCAAAAACAGAGGGGCGGGTACTACGTCTGTCAATGAGCTTAAGAGAAAAGGATTTTACGGTAAGATTTTACAAAAATCCATTTTTCTCTGTCGCTCATTGACAGACGTAGTCCTCGTTGATTAATAACAACTCGGGACGTCCCAAAGCAGTACCACAAATGAGGGGTGGGCTAACAGAAATCAAAATCCAGAAGGCCCAACCGGAGCCAACCAGAAGCATCAAGGACTCATCGAGCAAAAAGATGAGACCTAAGTGAAAAACCCAACAAACCCTTGAGATAGACCAACAGTCTCCTCAGATTGCGGCCTGCAGAACCTTGCGGCCAAAAGAGGCATCTGACGATGCCATCACATCAACTTTATAAAATGATGTAAAAGGTATGAACCGACGATCAAGTCATCGCCTTGAAAACCTGGATCGCTGACGCCTGATGGCGGAAGACCCAGGAAACACTAGGCGCCCGAGTAGAGTGCGCCTTAACAGGGAACGGAGGATTCCGACCCTTAATCCTTTTTGGACCCCACAGAGAGAGAGAGAGACCCCAAGGCTCATCCCTGATGCACAGAAGTTTTCTATCAGCTTGCTCAGGGCTGTCCTGTTACAGACAGGAAGTCTTTGGCCCTTTTTCCTGGGTAAAGGAGGCGGCTCCGCCCCTTAACACACCTTCCGGCGCCTCCCCCTGGCTCCATGAGGTGTTTGGTCACCTCAAACATGGCCGCCCCCATGCTGGAGACACGAGGCTAAGCCAATATGGCAGTCTCGTGCGATCTGCCAGACAATGGCGGCGGCCTGTACAGGATTCTATGTTCGCCTGCGGGAGTATCTCGGCCCCACAACCTTCACCCTGATGGTGATAAGCCTGGCCGGCGGTACCGGACCCTGGCGGGCCGCATGCGGTCCGTGGGCCGTCGGAAGGCAGCACTCTGCCCTTGCTGAAGGAATGGCGATCTGGACTGCAGTGATTCAGGCATAGGCATCGCCCTGTGAACACCTCTGACAGGTAAGATACCTCTTGCTTCATTAGTAATGCCCATCTAGTACTGCCACTGACTTAAGTCACCTTTACAGTTTTAAAATGACATTAGATAGTCAGCTCCCAAACCAAGCCTCCTGGTTTCTGTTCACAAAAATCACACTCAAATTGGGGGATCTGTGACCTGTATAGGATAGAGGGGAAACCCATCCTACCATTCCAGAGAGGGGCCCGCGTTCACCACAAACCCGTCAGGGGGAAAGGGGGAACATACTACTCACCGTACCGGAACCAGGCGGGCGCCACTCCTGACAGAACCCCTCTCCACCGGGGTGGGGGGGCCGTCGACCAGTACGGACGCCGTGACTCTTGGTCATTGGCGTTCAAGCGAGACGTTTAACTCGCAGGGTCAGTCCCCGTCCAGTGGGACTATGTCGCGGCCGACCCAGCGCGGAGCTATGGCCTGCACGCGCTCGTAGGCTGAACTGGGGTGACCACTGGATCTCAACATCCAGCCCGTTGCCCAGTTACAGCTTGCTTGCTTGAAGATCTCACAGGAACACTGGAGAAAAAAGCTGTCTAAAAAATCTTTCTAAGAAAAAAAATCCTGCCAGGACCGAAGATCCTAGCAAGGCATCTAGGTCCTTACTCCTAACTAGACAGAAAAAACTGATTTGCTGTAGCAGGAAGTGAGAGGATATACCCTCTGGGACTGCCCCTAGGGTGTGGCCAGAACGTTTTCTTTCCTGTCTAGTCCTACTCCTGTAGAGGGCAGTATAACATGAGTTGTTATTAATCAACGAGGACTACGTCTGTCAATGAGCGACAGAGAAAATCTGGTGTGCAGGCTATAAAATTTTTGTTGGCCGTCAACACAATGGCCGATTTTCCGTCAGTCAGTACAGATTTCGGCAGACAAAAATCTGATGAGCAAGACTGGGCATGCTCAGAGAAGAAAAAACACACGGAAAGTCAACCATCACATGACATCACTTCTGAAGTTGATTTTTGTTGGCCAAGAAAATTCGTGTGCAGTCTAGGCACATTCCAACCAACACAACAACACTGGGCAAAAGTCGGACGATCGGTTGGCCAATAATCGATGCGTGTGTACGAGGCATTAGACTGCAATGTAGAAATCACAAAAGTTGCAAGAAAGTCGTTGCTTTGTCTTATCTTTGCAGCTTTGGCTGTGACTTCAGAGGGTTTGTAAGTTCAATATTTGTCACGGTCTGTATTGTTGTGGTTTGCCAAAGTTACATTGAAGTCCCATCAAGTCGCAATGCAAAGTCTCATTGGAAGATGCACGACTTTAGGGTCACAGCAGAGTGAATCGAGCCTATGTACCTTGGGGCAAAGTAATAGGTTCACCTAATAAATTCCCTCCATTCATCCTGATGCCTTTTCTTTCCCAGTGTTCCCCCGCTGCACTGTTCACCTGTCTGGTTGGATCTTGCACAAGCTAAGGACCCCCTACCACCACCAAACCCTCAGGGCAGACGATTGGCCACTAAGGTGCCCTGCACTGTACCCAGGAAGGGAAGAGAGTCACATGATCCCCATAGCCAGAAGTACTGGATCCCTTACTGGGTTAGGTTGGATGTACAGGATGTAGGGGGGGGGGGGGGGGGGGACCTGTGGAAAGTATAAGCAGAGAAGTTTATCAAGCAAACCTATTATGGCACTTTTCCACTGCAAGTACCGGCTCGGCTCTACTTGGCCCTACTTAGCCCTGTTTGCTTTTCCACTGCTGGTACCGCATGGTACGGTGTTGGAACGGTTCGGTACGGTACGTTATGGTTTGCTTTTCTACTATAGTACTAAAGTTAAGTGGGTGGGATAACAACGGAGTGGGTGGGATTCTCTGACCAATCAGTGGCTAGTAGTGACTGCGTGCAAAGGATTGTGGGATATGGTACCGGTTATGGTACCTCTTGGAACCACAATCGAGGTGGCACTGTTTTTGAGAGCCGTACCATTCGGTTCCATGCAGTGGAAAAGCGCCGCTGTACCGTACAGTACCGAACCGTTCCTACACCATACCATGCGGTACCAGCAGTGGAAAAGCACAAAAGCGAACCGAACCGTTCGGTTCCATGCAGTGGAAAAGCGCCATTACTTTGTCCTAAAAGGGGAAATACATGCCCACTTTAATGCACATAGATATATAAGAACATAACGCATTAGCTTGCCGATTTTACTAAACCATAATATAAGAAAACATTTAGGACATGAGACACGTGTGGCTTATGATCGTGATTGGCCGCCACGGCTAGATATTTATATACAAACATTGAGACACTGACAATAGCATTCCAACAGACATAAATTAGAGCACTAATAAAATCCAGAGTACTCTGAACCTCAAAGTAACAAATGAAAGCCTAAAGCGATAAGCAGAGGTAATTAGGAATGTATTGAGTAGATATGAACTTTACCACCTACCTCCCACAATCGTGTAGCGGAGTCATTTGTGGATCCTTCGGAGCTCTCAGGCTCTTCATTCCTTTTAACCACAACAAAGCCCGGCTCTCGAGAGGATTCCCCAATCTCTTCAGCGTATATCTCTGGACTCCACTGAATGAAGAACGAGTAAAGGTGATCTGTCCTGTACAAAGCATAAGCCAGTAAGAGGTTACTGTCAAAGGAAGGAGAAGTAGAGGTATGCTATGGAAGTGAACCTGTCAGATTAGGAAAAGAAGAATACGAGCAGATAGAAGATTCTACAAGAAGACCATCAGAATAAAAATAATCAGAGCCGACCAGCAAGTGGACAGCTTCACCTGACAAAAGCAAGACCTTGATATAAAAATCGGCGCAACTGTACAAGTAAATATGTGTCCTAAAGTGACAAGAGCATAACTAATTATACATGTATAAATTACATAGAAAATATAAATATTAAATACAAGTCACACAGTTTGCACATTTTGCACAATTTTTATTCATGCACTTTATTGGACTTTGCCTTGGGACTTCTGTGGATCACTATTTATTTGATTTAATTTATTTAATCTACTTTTTATGGAATCATTTTTTTTTTATATATATATATATATATATTTTTATATTGATCTTGTTATGAATTGTGGATAATTTATTTATTCAGCGACATTGCACAAATTAACTCTAATATTCTGTGCGGTATTTTGCACAGATCATTCTATCAGTTCATGGTAAAACACATTTTTTGCATAATTTATTTTAACTATTCATGTTTGATCACATGCATATAGTTTCTTGTGTGTGTATATTGTAATCACTTATCATTTAACACTGTGCACTTTTTTGTATTTAATATTTATATTATCTAAGCAATTTATACATGTAGGACACATATTTACTTGTACAGTTGTACCGATTTTTATATCTTGGTTTATTGTATCACTGCACTTTTTTGTAGACAATTGGCAGCAACTTTAAGGGCCCTTTCACACAGTCCGTCCATCAGACGGACTCAGTTTTTCTCAGCGGGGGATCGATCCGCCGATCCCCCGCTGAGCAGGAGGATGACAGCTGTTCTCCATGCTGTGTGCAGAGACAGAGCTGTCAGGTCCCCTTTTATCTCTATGGGGGAATCGTATGGAAACGGACCGTCGGTCTGCTCTCATCTGATCCCATCCCATCCGCTGGACGGATGGAAAATAGGGTTTCCATCCATCCAGATTTGACGTATCGGAGCGGATGTCAGCGGACATGTCTTCGCTGACATCCGATACCCCATAGGGATGCATGGGGGGACCGATCAGATCCGCCAAAAAAACGGACAGGTAGATCTGAACAGGCCGCCTGTGTGAAAGAGCCCTAAATCTGTTTAGACAGCCCTAGACCTCCTTGGCGCTTGATTCTAATTATTTCTTTATCATCAAAAGCAAGACCTTCACAGGTACAGTTTAAAAGATGAACACAGACATTATGAATATTTTTATGCGCAGGTTCTGAATCGGTCACCCTTACTACCTGTGAGTAATTTATCCTTCCTGCCTGCTTTACATTGATATCTGGATTTGAAAACTAGCCAAAACAAAATGTATTTTTTTTTGGTACAGAAGACATTACCATATCTGAGCTGTGAATTTAGCCGTTTGTCTTCATATCCAAGCCCCTATTGACCTATCTATGTTACTGCAGGCACTGTGGAACAAGACATCCTCAACCTTCACAGCACAAGCATTTAGTGTGGTTCTAAATTGCTATAGCCAAATATTGGAGTCAAGTGTCGGTGGTACCACTTGATTATGTCAAAAGTAAGCTTAATTGGATCGTGGTTAATGACAAACTTACCTGTATTCTCCGCAGCAACACCAAAAAATTTGACAAAACGTGGGACCAGTGGATTCAATTCTTGTCTGTTTCTTAGAGAGTCCCTAGTTGACCCTCCTTTTTGATCTTTTATTTATTGTTTTTTCCTTTTCTGTTCTTTTTTCTCAGTTTTCGATTACCTCTCCACTTTTTGGCGACTCAAATAATATTGCTTTGCCATTATTACGATTATACGCTCAGGAATTTGACTATTGGGTGTTCCCTATTATTTCCCATCCCATCCCCCCTTCCCCACCCCCACTTCCCCCTACCATTAAAATTGCTATTTACAATGAATTTCCTAAAGCAAATGCTGCAATATGTCTTGATGCTCTTCTGGTCCAATGTGGTTCTAATTTGTTTTTTTTTATTGCTTGAACAAGATTGACTTGTGTCTTTTTTCAACCTTACTAATTATGTAGGGTGCCTACCAGAGGGATCTGTGGTGTTAAGATTTCGGTATCTGATGATTTATTAGATCATTCTTCTAAGCATCACTGATGTATTCTTGTTCTTATTGTTATGGCAACCTGAGGAACTTAGGTTACCTTTTATGTGACATTTCTACTATTGTACTTGTATGGCTTTCAATAAAAACATTGAAATACAAAGTGGTCCTAAAATGTTAAGGTTTTTTTTACCTTACCCATTCAACGCATTATGGTAAAAACCTTCTGTGCCAAAGGATCCCCAGCCCCTCCTTTTACTTACCTAAACCTACTCTCAATCCAGCAATGTGCACGAGAGCAGCGGCACTCTCCCTCCTCACTGGGGAGATTTATAGTAGTGAGAGCCATTGGCTTAATTCAATTCTGTTATGAGGGAGCAGGTGGTGGGGCTGAGCCACGCTGTCTGTGTCCATAGAAGTAGACATGATGGCTCGGGAGCAAGCCCGTGCGAGTGCACCCCATAGGAAGCCGCCTTCTATGGTGATCACACGCTAATGAAGAGGAGCCAGAAGTGGCAGCCGAGAATCTGAAAAGAGGAGATTCAGGGTTGCTCTGTGCAACACCAGTGCACAGAGCAGGTAAGTATAACACCATGCTCCTTACCAACAACAAATCACCAACCTTTCAATCTCTGATGTAAACACAGAGAAGAAGCTCTGAGGGGTGTGAAAGGGGTGGGGGGGGGGGGGGGGGAGGGTGACTTAGGTGATTGCTGGAAGGAAGGAGCAGGGTTACCTGAATTGCTGAGGACCTGGGAGGAGGAGATTTTCTGCTGCAAACTTTGTGGATTGAAATCACATTGCACCACAGTGCCTGCAGCTACAGAGTTCAGCATGGAATTGTTTTAAAGACACAACAGTGTATTTCTTAAGTTCCTTCCCCACCTAATACCAGTGACCTTGCAGCCAGTACTGGAATCCAATGTGTAGGCAGTGTTGCAAATTAGACAATGAGGTTACGCCACCTCTTCTGTCATGTGACAATTAGCTGCTAGACCCTGCACTGCCAATGTGAATGTGTCAAGTATTCTCTTATACCGCGAGGCACCGAGTTTTCTATTTGGCAGCAGCAGAGGCAGGAGAAAAGCAGGATCTCTAGTAATGTGAAAATAACTGGGGAGGTGAGTGGATGTCTTTAGAAACAATCTGTGCCCTGTAAGTGCCGGTTCACACTTCCGCGTGTGAGGCGATCGCATGTAATATCGGAGCGCACTGCTCCTTCATTACATGCGATCGGATGTGCAGTGCAAATTCAGCCATACACTTTGTATGGCTAAATTCGCACTGCCCCCGCACAAAAGTCGCACATGACGCATTTTTTCAGCCGCATCAGGATCGGATCGCATCGCATAGTGGTTCAGGAATTCGCAGCCTTCCCGCATTGCAAACGCACATCTAGCAGTTCACACTGCCATATGCGATACGCAGGGGGTGTCAATGAAATGTTAACGACACCCCCAGTTTGATCACATATCACAGATCTGACAGTTCGCACAGGATCGGATCGCACAAGTGTGAACCACTGTGTGATCCGATCCTGATGCGGCTGAAAAAATGCCTCATGTGCGACTTTTGTGCGGGTGCAGTGTGAATTTAGCCATACAAAGTTTATGGCTGAATTCGCACTGCACATCCGATCGCATGTAATGAAGGAGCAGTGCGCTCCTATATTACATGCGATCGCCGCACACGCGGAAGTGTGAACCGGCACTGACAGTGACCTTTACTGTTGTCTAGGAATGTCTGTAAGTAGTAAATGCGCACAGCCTAGCCACAGATTCATGTTAAAGCAGCACTCCGGGCAAACAACTAAATACAAAGTCAGATGTGTTATGCTGTCATGGAAATCTGTTGATCAATTAAATAAAGGCAAACTACCATCACTGGGACTTTATACAAGAAGCACATGTAAATACAATCACTTTTCCCAGGCAGCAAAGCAAGATGAAACAGCAAACACAGCTGAGTTTAGAGGCACCTTAATCCCTTATTAGCCTAAGCGTTTACATCCAAGTTGTCAATGGAGAGTTGAACTGCCATTCGCAGGAGTCCTGCTTCAAGTCAGAACAAAAAGGTCTCCAGGCAAGGAACAATTGAATTCCAATAGAACAAGAAGATGTACGGTAAATGCTCTATTCCTAGGGGGTGAAAAGAAAAGGCCACAGAGAAAAAGAAAAACGCCTAATTAAAAGAGAACTCACCCCCCCCCCCCCCAACTGCACACCCACAATAGCAGATGATGTGCTGACAAACTGTGAAGATAAAGTCATACCTTTCTTAATAAGAATGTGAGGTTTCAGGTGCAAGGCCTGTACAGAGCCGGCACATTGCTTGTATCCTCAGAACTTTCTGATATCATCACTAGAGGTTGAAGTATACACCAAGGGAAAGGGACATTGGGGTTGTTTTACTGAAACTGGAAAATCTGGTACAGCTGTGCATGGTAGCCAATCAGCTTCTAATTTCAGCTTGTTCAATTAAGCTTTGACAATAAGCCCCCGTTCACATCGGCGCAATTTGACATGTGATTGGGCAGGACAAATAAGGCTGTAAGGCCCCATTCAAAACGGGCGATCCGATCCGCCTGTCAGTTTTTCAGGCGGACCTGATCGGATGCTCCATGCATCCTTATGGGGCAGTGGATGTCAGCAGTGACATGTCCACTGACATCCGCTGCTCTCCGATCCGATCCTGTCCATGAAATCCGGACAGATGGAAACCCTATTTTCCATCCGTCTGGAGGATCGGATCAGATGGGATCGGATGAGAACGGACAGGCGGTCTGATCTCCCCATAGAGGACAGCGGGGATCTGACAGCTCAGTCTCCGCACAGAGCTGAGACGGATATGTCATCCGCCTGCTCAGCGGGTATCGGCGGAATGGATCGATCCCCCCGCTGAGCAGAACGGACTCTGTCGGGCCCGTGTGAAAGAGGCCTTTGGCTGGCCATATACAGTAAAACCTTGGATTGCAAGCATAATTAGTTCTGGAAGCATGCTTGTAATCCAAAGCACTCTTATATCAAAGCGAATTTCCCCATAAGAAATAATGGAAACTCAGATGATTCGTTCCACAAGTCCTTCAGTTTATAGTCTATATACAAAGATTATAGCAATGTGATAGGTTGTGTAACCATAAAATGTCCATCCACAATATGCATATTAGGATTAGAAGCAAAATCTAGCAGAGCTACAGAATATAAGAGAGATGAGAGGCGCCTCTAAGTGTAGCAATATGGTTACATTTAACGAAGGTTCAACATTTAGCAACTCACATGGTTGGTGATTAAAATAGGCACACCTAAGTATGCAGGCATCTAGGGTAAAGCTGTCCACATAGACCATCTTCTGAACCACCGACTCTCACCACTGTCAGTCTGCAATCGTGAACGGGAAGAATAGCCTGCAGTAGAGCGATCTGAAAGTGAGACTTTGAAACACTCGTGGAGCGCAGCGGGGAAGGGATGATGAAGATGGCTGTGCAGAGGATGGTCCATGTGGACAGCTTTACCCCAGAGGCCTGCATACTTAGATGTGCCTTTTTTAATCATCAACCATGTGAGTTGCAAAATATTGAACCTTCATTAAATGTAACCATATTGCTACACTTTTGAGGCTCCTCTCTTCTTTTTTATACATGACGCTACTTGTATATCAAGTCCAAATTTATTTTAAAAATGTGCTTGTCTTGCAAAGCGCTCTCAAACCAAGGTTTTACTGTATTAGCAATTTGAATGTGTTGATGGGGGGATCCCTCCTGCTGGGCATCAGAATACAATGATTACTTAACAGTAATCATACATTAAAAAACACAGCAGGCTGGTTGTACTGAAATTGATCGATAAATCGGCTTCACTATAACCAGCCAGCCACAGGATGGATTGAAATTCGCCCAGTTCCTGCTAAACAGGCAGCATTTCGATCCATCTATGGCGGGCTGCAGGTTTTTATTGCCATTGGAAACTTTAACTAGGGAAGGATTGGCACTTCTAACAATGCTTTTATTGCTTTCTGAGCTTTCGGAAGCCCTAATTTCTTCTGCGGGCTTCAGACGCAGGACGTCAGAGAAAATCTCTCCGGTGAGGTTGCAGACAGTAGTACAACACACCAAACAAAATTTTGGTTGGATAGGACTTTTTATTCTCTAATGTCTGTCAACCATTCTTAAAGATTGCTCATTCCTGTAGGCCTTCTATTAGATATCAAGCTCTACAACCCAGTACAACCTACAGAAAACAGGTTAGTGTAGCACAATTTCTACATTTTAGGAAATAATTTGTTAAATAATAACTAGATAAGTAAGAATTATAGAAATAGACAATACATGGTAGAGAACAGCCATTTTCACATTGGAAAGCTGCAAATTACGATAAATAAAATAGACTGATAAGATGCATTCAGTTTTTTTTTTCTTTTTGTGCAATACAACTGCAAGCTAATGCAAATATTAAAAAAAAAAAAAAAAGTTTTGAAAAGAATCACAAAGCTTGAATGTCTTGGTCAAAAGCCTCTACTGGAAGCTGTGCCTGTGTCTTTGGTACAGAGATGGAATGCTAGTCCCGGAGCAATAAAGCTGAACCTAATTATCTTTCTTGGAATAGTCTGAGACTCATCGTTGTGCTATACTATACTATACTGTTTAGCCAGGAAAAAAAAAAGAAGGAAAAAGCAAGAATAAATACGTCTCAAGTTTACAATAAAACAACCAACCAGAAAATGCTGATCTACATTTCCATGTAAAATTAATATGCCCCAGAGCTGCTTACCTTTCATGCGGAACAGCGAACCAGTACTCTAGTTTGTCTCTTTGTGCGTATTGCTGCATTGATGCGCTGGCTTGAGAAACAAATGTTTTCCTCATTGGCTTCCCAACTCGAAGACACAGATATTTATGGGATCTGTGCCTTCGCTTTTCTTTGGCAATAGCGGAGTATACACCTGCAGAAGACACACACAAGGCATGGATTATAATGTCTTCTTCTTGCATGGACAGGTAGCTGTGCATTATCAATAAAAATATTAAGGATTAGCAAGACGAGGAAGGGTCAATTTAGATCTTTTATTTTTATTTTTTTAAAGAATGCAAAGGCAATTTGTTTGAGCGAAATCATCTGATCAATACATATTTACAGTGACCCATACATGCTATCCTATCAAACAGTACCTGGCACATAAAGATTAATGGAGCTATTTTTGCTCCCCACTCTGACATCACAGGTCCCTAACAATTCCTAGCTATCAGCTGTGAAAACGGACTACAAAATCAACTTTGCATCAGGGATGCACCGATCCGATATTCGGATCGGATATTGGCCCCAATACTGGTAAAATAGCTGGATCGGGGCCGATCCGGGGCGTCGCTACTATGTTGCATGTTAACCACTTTACCACCGGAGGATTTTGCTGTCTTACGTCTGGGCCACTTTTTGCGATTCGGCACTGTGCGACTTTAACTGACAATTGCGCGGTCGTGCAATGCCGTACCCAAACGAAATTTACGTCCTTTTTTTCCCACAAACAGAGCTTTCTTTTGGTGGTATTTGATCACCTGTGCGATTTTTAATTTTTGCGCTATAAACAAAAAAAAGAGTAAATTTTGAAAAAACATTTTCCACATTTTTTTATATGAAATTTCCCCCCCCCCCCCCAAAAAAAAATTTAAAAATCAAAATTTTTTTCAATTTTTGGCCAATTTGTTTTCTGCTACCTATGTTTGGTAGAAAAAAAAAATCACAATAAGCGTATTTTGATTGGTTTGTGCAAAAGTTATTGCGTTTACTAACTAAGGGAAAGATTTCTGTCATTTTTGGTGTTTTTTTTTTTTTAACGAGTAATGGCAGCGATCTGCGATTTTTTTTGCGGGACTGCGACATTGCGGCAGACAGATCGGACCCTTGACTGACATTTTTGACACTTTTGGGGGTACCAGTGACATTACTACAGTAATCAGTGCTATATATATGCAGTTACTGTAAACATGACACTGGCAGGGAAGGGGTTAATTTTATTGGAGAGGGAGGGGTTAATGTATGCCTGGTGCTTTCTAACGTGTGTGGGGGGAGGTGACTGAGTGACACAGGGACAGATCGCATGTTCAGCTATGCTGAACCCTGCAATCTGTCACTGTTTGTCACTTAGGATATCCGCCCGCTTTGTTTACACAAGCGGGCGGATCTCCAAACTCGATTCCCCGATGATCGGGGAAGAGCGGCAGTGATCACCGCCTCTCCTCCCCTGGCCCGACTCCCGCTGACTGAGCCTCCGCGAGCGCGCGAGCGCCGCCCACAAGGGGAGGAGTCCAGCGGCGTAGGTCTACGTCGCTGGACGGAATCGAGCCACTTTGCCGCAGTACAGTCCCAGTGACTGGTCGGCAAGTGGTTAATGCTACTCTCCAGGCTTCTGACTAGGGCTGAACGATAGTCGATGTGATATCGACTATTGTTCTGCAGGCACGGGCGATATTCATATCGCCGAAGCCACGATATTCAGGCATTAGGCAGAGCGGGGAGAAGTCGGGACTCGGGGGGAGGAGGAGGACTTACAGTGACTGTGTCTGTCCCACACTTCCCTCCCAGCTCTGCCTCTAGTATCCACTCCGCCCTGCTCCGCCCATTGTCTCTCCTGGCTGCATCGGGGGCGGGATCAGGCTGTAATGTTTTTCAATGGAGAGACAATGGGCGGAGCAGGGCGGAGTAATGGTCGGCTGTTGACTAAGAGGGAGGGCTGGAGTATGGGGCGGATTGCATGGCGGCGGAACAGTGTTTGCAGCAGGAGAGGGGGGAGACGTCCGGAGCATGGCGGAGGAGCACTGCGGGACAAAGGCTGCTACCGACAGCCCACTTCCTCTACACTCTGGCTCCGACAGAAGGCTCGGGCAGGAGAAGTTCTATGAGTGTGGTGGATCCCCTGGCAGAAAGCTGAGCTCTGCTAACTGATCCCTCCTCCGGAGACTGTCTGGAGAAATATTGCGATATATATAGTTAAAAACGAAATATCGCAATATACTTTTTTCCCCAATATCGTGCAGCCCTAATTCTGACCCTCCTTCAATCACTTCAATTGGAGAAAAAAAAAGCTTTTACTCATCTAATTCTACAGTTGCTGTTTAGTAAGTTTTGTTATAAGGTATCTGCTGATCCTGATACCGATCCGGAAGTATTATTTTGTTATAAGCTCACAAAACAGTACTTCCAGATCGGCGATTTCACAAAGCAAAAGATCGGGATCGGGACCAAAAAAGTCGGATCGGTGCATCCCTACTTTGCATTCAGAAGTCAGGTTTGCCGTGCCTGGGTACAATCTGCACAGATAAAACAGAATGTCTTCTTTTCACAACTGGATAACATTTTTGAACTCTGCAATAAAGAGCTTACAATACCCTCTATGCACAGGTACTGCAAGATGGGATAGCTAACGGAATGACATGGGTCACCTTAATTATTGGTTTAACCTCTAAAACATTTGCATAGGAGTGCTCAACCAGTGACTCACAGAGCCCTCTGTTGTGGCCCACAATTTCAAACCAGGGAAGCGCATGCCTGGGGTTGGCAACACGTCGATCGTTATCTGGGCTTGCCGACCTTCTATCCCAGGTCACCAGCGTGCAGTGAGCCAGCGCCAACAGCGAAGGGAGCAGACGGCCGCAGAGGGAGCAGGAGCTGCATAAGCCGATAAATACAGTGTAGCTGCGGCTCCTGTCCCAGGAGGAGTGATACCAAATGCACTCCACCTCTTATCCTTGCTAACAGCCTGGCGAGTGATGCCAGCAGCAGCTGAAGGAAAAGAAGGTCAGTGTATCAAAGGAGAAGTTCACTTAAAAAAATAAATTAAATAAATGCACATTTTTATGCAGGTAAAAAAATGGGCATGTATTTATTTTTTATTTGGGGGAGGGGGGGGGGGGAGCCTGTAAAGTCTTGCACCAGCAATTAGCAGATCGTAAAGATGTTGAGGCTTGTAGTTCATTCACACACATTCACTCTGTGTATGAATGATGCAGCTGTGTGTGTGGAGCCCCGCACGGCCAGACGGATTTCAAAAAGTTACACTTAGGGCTCTTTCACACGGTCCGCCTCCGTAGGCGGATCCGTGTTGCTCAGCGGGGATCGATCCGCGATCCCCGCTGAGCCGGCAGATGACAGCTCCGTCTCTGCTTGCAGAGTGGAGAGGGAGGTGTCTCAGCCCCCGCTGCCCTCTATGGGGGATCGGATGAGAGCGGACCACCTGTCCGCTCTCATCCGATCCGATCCCTGAACGGATGGAAAAATAGGGTTTCCATCCATCCAGATTTCACGGACAGGATCGGATATGGATGGCAGCGGGTGTCAGCGGAGGTGTCTCCGCTGACACCCGCTGCCCCATAGAGCTGCATGGAGGATCCAATCAGATCCGCCTAAAAAACTGACAGGCGGATCTGATCGGATCGCCCGTGTGAAAGAGCCCTTAGTATGGGGAACTGCTCCCCATACTGCTATCATGGGGGGCTGCAGCATTGGGAACATGTTACATGTTCCACCCTAAAAATGGGTGAAACATGTACCATGTACCATGTTCCCAAAGCTGAACTTTACATATACACTGGGCAGAATAGCTTTTGGAATGGGCAGATTTAGGGTTAACAACTATTCACACTGATCCACGGGTACAGCGCAGTGTTCCTACGACTTCCCTGGGGGTTAGCACTGCACTGAACCATAGGGGTGGATTTACTAAAAAACTGGAGAGTGCAAAATCTGGTACAGCTCTGCATGGTAGCCAATCAGCTTCTAACTTCAGCTTGTTCAATAAAACTTTGACAAAAAACCTGGAAGTGGATTGGTTTCTATGCAGAGCTGCCCCAGATTTTGCACTCTCCAATTTTAGTAAATCAACGCCATAGACTTCTATTAGATCCTGAACGTTAGATGTGCTTTCTGAACATACACCAAAACTCCTGAATGCAGGAGTTTTGGTGCACTCTCAGGAAGTGCACCACACCTGCAAGATGCAATAGAAGTCTATAGCAAAGCACAGCTAACCTGCAGGTGCATTGTGCTGCACCCGCGGTGTGGGTAAATCACAGCCCATCAGTGTGAAAGCAGCCTTATTAGGGGGCTCAGGACAGTAAGGGCTCGTTTACAGCTGGAGGTGGAAAAACGCTATTGTTTTTTTGTGGCTCGGAACCGGTAAACAAAATTTTTTGGCCCTCGCTCTTCAAAAGGTTGAGAACCCCTGCTTTAGGGCCAGTGTCAATTGGCTTTTGACTTGTGCCAATGGCATCAGTTTGAGATGCTTCCGAGATCATTCACAATTCACTGGTAGGTGCAGTTGACTTCGGACTGACCTGCATGTTTTGTATTGCTGTAGAAGGAGGTAAAAGCCCATCGGACAGGCTTAAGTCTGCGTCTTACATTAAAACCTCCATTGCAAAATATCATTAAAGGGTCAATGCATACTAGGCAGCAGAAAAAATACCAGAACTGCGGGCAGAAAAAAAACAAGCAGAAAAAAAAAACGGAACATATTGTATATGTGTGTAGGCACTTTTTTGTTTAGAAGCATTTTTCCCAAAAACACTAGAAAAATGTACACTTAAAAAAGGTTTGACTCGCCTAAACACTGCACGGTATTCAAGTGTTTTTTTCAGGCCGAAAGCTCATCTCAAATGCACTTGTGATGCTTTGGGTAACAAATATAGATGTATGAATATGGAGCTAAAATTATGCCTGTAAACACAGAGACTAAAATTTGCGGGTGTATAAGCAGCATTTTTTTGCCCAGTGTGTATGAAGCCTGGGCAAATGAAAGGCATACTGGCTGCTTTGAGGCCAGGTACTTCCTTTAACCACTTCACGCCGCGCTATAGCTGAAAGACGGCAACAGCGTGGGCCTCCAGCCCCTGGGGCGAACATCAGGTGAGCTCTGCGACCGCTGTGTGATTTGGACACAGCAGATTACAGATCGAGGTAAAGGGCCAATCACAGTGGCCCTTTATCATGTGCTCAGCTATGTCCGATCACAGATGGTCACATGTAAATAGACTTGCCGGTCTGACAGGACACAGTGAGTACATTGTTTACACTGATAGTCAGGGCCCAGATTATCAGTGCCCATCAGTGCAGCCCACCAGTGCCGCCACGTCAGTGCGTCCCCATTAGTGTAGCCTCATCAGTGCGTCTCCATCAGTGTAGATTATCAGTGCAGCTCATCAGTGCCGCCTCGTCAGTGCGTCCCCATTAGTGTAGCTTCATCAATGCGTCTCCATCAGTGTAAATTATCAGTGCAGCTCATCAGTGTCGCCTCGTCAGTGCGTCCCCATTAGTGTAGCCTCATCAGTGCGTCCATGTAGATTATCAGTGCCGCCTCGTTAGTGCATCCCCATTAGTGTAACCTCATCAGTGTGTCCCCATCAGTGTAGATTATCAGTACCGATCAGCGAAGAAGAAAAATGATTTGCAAAATTTTATAACTAAAACTAAAGATCCATCGCTCTCAAAAAAATTATAAAAATGTATTTTGGGTAGTGTTGCATGACCGCGCAATTGTCATTCAAATTGTGATGGCGCCAAAAGCCAAAAATTGGTACTGGGCACTTTCACCCCCTTCCTGCCCAAGCCAAAGTGGTTAAAATGCACATATAGGCAAATTTTGCGATAGAGTAGGGAAAGTTTAAACATCTGACAGTTCGTTGCTGCCTGTGTACCTTAGGAAAGACCACCTTTACCTTCTGTACTTGAGATACAACATGGGAAAGGGGGGGTGGGTTCCCATGCTAGACAGTGTTCCCCAAAAAGGTGTCTCCATTGGAAGATTTGCCCTTCCCTTTTGTTCTGGGGACACCTTTAAAATTTTAGCTTTCCCATTATATTTAGTTTTGATGACAATAGTCTTCAGGACAAATAAAGGGGCAAATTCCCCCACCGGGGACACAGACAGCTATAAACACTTATTAGATGGGCCAAAACCTTCCCCACGCCTTCCAAAAACAAACAACATTTTTTTATCCATTGACACGCTTTAAGGAAACCTGTGCTGAAAGAAATATGCAAGTGGTGTGGACTTCCTTTTGAACATGCCAGGCTGTCTGCAGATGCAACCATTTCTAAGTCACTGGCCTGAAACAAATGTGATGTTTGTACTCAGAATCTGTATACATGATCCAGGTCAGGGTCTCAAAATGTTAATGCAGCTCAATTATTAAAAAATAATAAATGGTTCACCAATTTCTCTGTCACAGCTAGATTGGTTAAAACCACTAAACTACAGGAAATGCAATGCGTCAGCCACAAACAGCTTTTTGTTTGATTTGTCTTATTACAGTCATGTGAAAATGTAAGTACAGACCATGGAAATTGTTGACTTTTTCAACATATTTAAACACGTAAACATTCGAAGTTGATTCAAACAGTGCCTAAAGATAGAAGTGATATACTTGAACAAATGGAAAATAAAATTGACACGTTGTAATACATTTTATCATCTAAATCAGGGATCTCCAATCTTTCTAAATAAAGGGCCAGTTTTACTGTACTTCAGCCTTTAGGGGGGCCGGACTGTGGCCGGTAGGAGTAGAAAATGCCATGCCGTCAATGGGAGTAAGCAATACCCCATCATTGGTTTTCTTGAGAGGAGGGGGGAAGATAGTGTCCTAATGTTGGTACTAGCGGGAGGAATAGTGCCCTATTGTTGGCGTCATTGGGAGGAATGGTGCCCCATAATTGGCATCAGTGGGAGAAATGGTGCCCCAGGGTGGGATAAAGGCAAGCAAAAGGGCTGCATCTGGCCCACGGGCCACAGTTTGGAGACCACTAATCTAAACAAAAATTCAGATTTGTCCTATGGTACCCCCTACATTTACCACCAAATTCATAAAATTAGAAACCGGTGTTCCAGATTGGGCGGTAAAGATTAGAATCTCTCTAGGAAGTATGCAGGTGGAACTTGTCTTATTTAATCCTCAGACATCTAGGGTTTGGCCCTTTACATTTCCAATTATGCGTGTGGAATCACCATGCCAAGATCAACAGAGCTCTCTAAGGACCTCAGAATGAAAGTTGTGGATGGCTAGGAGTCTGGCAAGAGAAAAAGATAATTTATATTAAATTATTCCACTGAAAGGGAACATAATCTACAAATAGAATGGATTTCAAACAACTGCTAATTTCCCCAGGACTGGCAGATTCAACTCAAGAATTGACCATTTGATGTTAAAAGTAGTCTCCAAGAAATCCCAGAATTTAATTGTGGGGTGTTCTGGCAACAATTGAGGTCAAAGTCTATGCACCTACAATCAGAAAGATTACAAACATTTACCCAAGCATAAGAGGTGGGTTAAGAAAGCCTTTGCTGTCCAAAAAAACAGAGCAGGATTACAGTTTGCCATTAGACAGAGGTAAAGACCAGGCCTTCAGGAGCCAGGTGCTGTGGAGTAATGAATCAAAGATGGAATTGTTTGGCCGTAGTTTCAGTGGAAATGTCTGCCACAAACTGAAAGGGGTTGTCAAGTCCCAAGGTTTTTCACCTTAATGTATTCTATGCATTAAGGTGAAAAACATTCTTGGTTGCCACTGCCCCCCAGACCCCCCCGTTTTTCTTACCTGAACCCAAACGTTCCAGTGACGAGCACGCGCCCAGCAGTACCAGCAGCAGCTGTCTCGGGTCCTCATTGGATAGATTGATAGCAGCACGAGCCATTGGTTCACGCTGCTGTCAATCAAATCCAGTGACACAAGTGCAGGGGGCGGGACCGAGTCCTGCTGTCTGTGTCAATGGACACAGCAGCAGGACTCAGGATCGCGCCTGCACGGGTGCCTTCATGGAAAGCGGCTCTCCGTGGAGGCACCCGGTGAAGAGGAGGAGCCAGAAGCGACGCCGGGGCACACCAGAAGAGGAGGATCTGGCCTGCTCTGTGCAAAACCCTTGCACAGAGCAGGTACGTATTACATGTTTGTTATAAAAAAAAAAAATTAACCTTTACAATCACTTGAAGACAATCTCATAAGAACTGAAGAGCATGTTCATGTCCTCTTACTTTCAAGAAAAGAGCTACAATATATTACCCTTATGCTACCAGACCTCCATCGAATGTATCCTTCCTACCTTTTCTAATGTGTGTTGGAGATGGATGGAAGATGTGGGTACCCCTATACATATTTGGTGGAGCAGCCATCTGATCTCTCCATTTTGTCAGAAATTGTTCACCTCATAACTCTATGGGGTTGATTTACTAAAACTGGAGTGTGCAAAATCCGATGCAGCTCTGCATAGAAACAAATCAGCTTTCAGGTTTTAGCACCCATTCACACCGGTGCAATTTGACGTGATTTGACATGTTAAATCGCATGCCACATCATAGCCTGTTGCCGGCAACGGCACTGTCCCAATCGGTGCCATGCCAACATTGTAGGGCAGCACAGATTTCCAAAAATAGTTCCTGCACTACTTTTGGCGACTTGGGGGGCGATTTCAATAGACATCTCTGCATGAAACCGCACAGATGTCATGCAAATCACCCCTGAACTTGCACTGAAATGCGCGTTTGAAATCGAGTGATTTCAGCGTGTTCAGCGTGAACGTATCTTTATTGTCAAACCTTAATTGAACAAGCTGACGTTATAAGCTGATTGACTACCATACACAGTTGCACAAGATTCTGAGTGCTCCAGTTTTAGTACATTTTCCACTATGTGTATTTACAATCGTCCCCAACAGTTGCCCTTTTGTCGATGATTCCTGGATCCATTTCTAAGGTTAAGAAGGGCATTCTGTGGCATTGGTTGATGCCAGCTCAGGCCCCCATCTCCAATCACTGGACAACCACCTCTTCTCCTAATTTATTACAATGGGCCCTCATTCTCAAGGACATAATGGCAATGGAAACAAATGGCTAAAGATGGTCCTGACCCTGAAAAAAGTCCTATCCTCCCCCTCTCCAATGGCAATGAAAACAATGGTGGCTGAAGATGGTCACGACCCTGAGAAAGTTTGCAACATGTGGACTTTCTGGCAGGCCTACAGTAATTTGCCCCCCTTCCGACCCCTGATCTCTCAATAACCTGCTCTGTTACCTAAAGCGGAAGTAAACCCATAGATTTACCAATTTCAAAAAAACTGTTTCCTTTATGGCACATGCCGGGAATGTAACCGTCACATTGCCTGTGCTCTAAAGACCAAACCGTCAAACCATCCAATGGCTTGTGGCATAGCTGATCACATGTGCAGCATCATGGCAGTTGGAGATTAAACAGAGGCCAAGATGGCAGCTTCCTTAGCTAAAACTATAGGATTTACTTCCACAAGATTTCTGTAGATCTTCGAGTGCTCCTGAAAACGTCAAAACATTTGATTCTTTCCCTTCTCCCACCTCTTTTCCCAGTCCTCAATGCTCGAGTCACACTGATTTTATTACTTGGTCATTGTATGCTATGCACTATTGGCCTTACCCTTCGTCTTCATATGTTGTTCCCTTGGCTGTAAATACTTTTATACTGTCTCTTCCAATGGCATTGTAGGTTTCTGACATGATACTTTTTTGCGGTTCTAGATCACATCACTTTATTTTTGCATTAACTTACTTGATATTTTGGCATTCTGAATAAAAAGATATTTAACCATAACGGTAAAGCATGGTAGTAGCAATGTTATGGCTTGGGGTTGATTTGCTGCCTAAGGACCTGGGCAGCTTGCAATCATCAAGTCAACTATAAATTCTGCATGCATCATATTAAAGCGTATGTGATGAGAATGTCTGGCCATCTGTCCAAAAAGTGGAATGACAGTTAGATCTTTTAACACAATACTGATCCGATAAACATCAAAACATTGACTACAGGATGTCTCAAAAGAGAAAGACTTAATTTGATTCCCATTGAAATCTTGTAGGAGGATTTAATACAGGCAATTCATGTAAGGGGGGAAAAAAAGGGGGAAGTTCTGCACCCCCCCCCCTCAACTGCCACCATTGGCACATTTTGGGGGAGAGGGAGTCAGATCACCTTGAAGATCTGTGCGGAAGTTCAGCCCTCTCTAACCTCCCCCCCGCAGCCTCCTAGGACACATCACAGGTCCCAGAAGACTGTGGGACCATTCACAAAGCACAGCACAGCGAGGCTCGCACATACGCAGTAGGAAACCAGCTGCTGGTTTCCTTTACCTGAGATGATTCATATAACTAATGTGATAGCGCTGGTAAAGTACGGTACCCAATATCCAGGATCACAATTCCAACAGTAATCACATGGATAGCGTCAAACCTGCCCACCACTTGATACCTCTACGCGTTATGCCACATCCATCGTTGCTTCAACTGGGAGGATAAACTGAGCGGTGTAGGTGGGGGCTTCTTATAATATCTAGATCTAAGCCCCCACCTACACTGCTCGGTTTCTCCTCCAGTTGAAGCCACATTGGATGTGGCGTAACGCGTAGAGGTGCCAAGCGGTGGGCAGCATGACAGCATTGTGATGTTTATGCTGTGTTTTATTTTAATAAATTATTTTATTAAATGTGAGTTTAATATTTGAAGCTGGGATCGGTCTTATTGCTTCCCAAAGTGCACCATTGGAGATTGTCTTTTGTGTCTCTACATGTGCTAATTTTGAGCATTGTCAAGAACTGTGGAGTTGGCTAGTGATTTGACGGCAGTGATTACCTTCCTACTATTGCTACTGACCCATAGCGGGCTAACTATGGAGGTGAGCAGACACTTCACCTGGGGACTGCAGCACAAGATTTAAAGGAGTGGACACATATGGAATGATTCACTTATTGCACTTTATTTAGAGACTTTGGACTTTTTGCACTTGTTTTTACATGAGTGCCTTCTCTTTATTTAGCACTTCAGGATTTATTGCGTCACTTGCACTTTGTATAACAGAGATGGTGTCTCTGCACTATCTTTGCACTTTAGGAGTTGCTCACCTTGGATTGAACCTCCTTTTTTTACTTTTGTTGCATCATACTCTGTGGTATATATATATATATATATATATATATATATATATATATATATATATATATATATATACACACATATATATATTTTTTTTAGTAATTTGTTTAACCGGTTGCCGACCGCTGCAAGTACATATACTGCGGCCGTCAGCCCCGGCCAGGCAAAGTGACGTACCGGTACATCACTAGCCTGAGAGCCAATAGCTGGCGGGCGCGCGCCTCGGCTCGTTCACGGACACCTCCGTGCATGTGACCGGCGGACCCAATGTCCACCGGTCACTCGCGATCGTCCGCTGTGAAGGGAGAAAGGCAGGCGGCTAATGTAAACAAAGCCGCCTGTCATTCTCCCGTGTAAAAGCACTGATCTAACAGTCCTGCTATGTAGGACCTGTGATCTGTGCTGTTACACACACAGCCATATCCCTGCACAGTAA
Source organism: Pelophylax lessonae (assembly GCF_965119305.1). NCBI lineage: Eukaryota > Metazoa > Chordata > Amphibia > Anura > Ranidae > Pelophylax > Pelophylax lessonae. The sequence continues at coordinate 494,139,889 of NC_138772.1, read as the reverse complement.
GAATCACGCCCCTAGGGACACACATAGTCACTGCATCTCTAATAAAGTTAACCCCTTCCCTGCCAGTGTCATTTTTACAGTAACAGTGCATATGTATAGCACTGATTACTGTAGTAATGTCACTGGTACCCCCAAAAGTGTCAAAAATGTCAGTCAAGGGTCCGATCTGTCCGCCACAATGTCGCAGTCCCGCAAAAAAACAAAAAGAAAGAAAACAAAATCGCAGATCACCGCCATTACTCGTTAAAAAAAAAAACAACAAAAATGACAAAAATCTTTCCCTTAGTTAGTAAACGCAATAACTTTTGCGCAAACCAATCAAAATATGCTTATTGTGATTTTTTTTTACCAAACATAGGTAGCAGAAAACAAATTGGCCAAAAATTTAAAAAAAATTAGATTTTTACATTTTTTTGGGGGGGAATTTCAAAAAATGTGAAAAATATTGTTATTTTTTGCAAAATTGTCGCTCTTTTTTTGATTATAGCGCATGATCAAAAGATTGCACAGGTGATCAAATACCACCAAAAGAAAGCTCTGTTTGTGGGGAAAAAAGAACGTCAAATTCGTTTAGGTACAGCGTGGCATGATCGCGCAATTGTCCGTTAAAGTCAAGCAGTGCCGAATCGCAAAATACCCCCTGGTCAGAAAGGGGGTAAAATCTTCCGGGGCTTAAGTGGTTAAGCACTGTAAATCATAATCAATGAGAGATTGGGTACTTTAGCAGTTCTATCACACAGTTATATGAATTATTTTACTTTGTAGATGTGGGAACACATTAGGTGGTAGCAGCAGCTATTATTAATAACATTGCCATTTCGGTTTTATTTGTAAGGGTAGCGCCACAATTATACTCGTCCTTACTTTACCTGAGATGCCAGCATTTGCACCCAAAGCCGATTGAAGAATTGGTTAGGACATCGCTGGATCCCTAGACAATAATCATCCCTATAGCAAAAGTCAGCAGCTGCAGTATTTGTAGCTGCTGCCCTAATTTGTCTGGGGGAGACTAGACTTTTTAAAGTGACTAGTAAAGTAAAGAAGAGCCGGTTCACACTTGTGCGGATGCGGTGATCGCATGTAATTCGCAGCGCACTGCTCCTAAATTACATGCGATCTCATGTGCGGTGCGCATTTCAGCCATACACTTTGTATGGCTGAATTCGCACTGTATCCGCACCAAACATGCACATGAGGCATTTTTTGAGCCGCATCCGAATCGGATCACACATTGGTTCACACTAGTGCGATCCGATTCTGTGCGAACTTGCAGATCGCACTGCGATATGCGATCAAACTGGGGGTGTCGTTAACTGTTAATTGACACCCCCATGCGTATCGCATATGGCAGTGTGAACTGCCAGATGTGCGGATGCGATGCGGGAACACGCTGCATATTCGCAGCGTCCCTGCATCACACAAATGTGAACCGAGCCTAAATCTTATCTGTCTTCTCTTCCCTACACCCCTTTAACCGCTTGCCGACTGCGCACAGTATATTTACTGCGGCAGTCGGCCCCGGCCAGGCAGAGTGACGTAGGTCTACGTCGCTCGCCTGTCACTCCTTCCAGAGCCAATAGCGGGCGGGCGCGCGCCCGCTGAGGCGCGCGCCCGCCTCGGCTCGTTCACGGAGGAGTGCGGGAGTGTGACTGGCGGACCCGATGTCCGCCGGTCACACTACGATCGCCGGTACAGCGGGAGAAAGACAGAGCGGCTTGTGTAAACAAGCCACCTGTCAGTTCTCCCTGTGTAAAAGTGAAGATCAAACAGTTCTACTATGTAGAACTGTTGATCTTTGTTTTTACACTAGAAGACCTGTCCCTGCACAGTTAGAATCACGCCCCTAGGACACACTTAACCCCTCCCTGTCCAATACTGTTAACCCCTTCCCTGCCAGTGTCATTTTTGCAGTAACAGTGCATATATATAGCACTGATTACTGCAGTAATGTCACTGGTACCCCCAAAAGTGTCAAAAATGTCAGTCAAGGGTCCGATCTGTCTGCCGCAATGTCGCAGTACCGCAAAAAAAATCGCAGATCGCCGCCATTACTCGTTAAAAAAAAAAACACCAAAAATGACAAAAATCTTTCCCTTTGTTAGTAAACGCGATAACTTTTGCGCAAACCAATCAAAATACGCTTTTTGCGATTTTTTTTACCAAACATAGGTAGCGTAAAACAAATTGGCCGAAAATTTTAAAAAATTTTGATTTTTACATTTTTTTTTGGGGGAATTTCATATAAAAAAAAGTGAAAAATATTGTTGTTTTTGCAAAAATTACGCTCTTTTTTTGTTTATAGCGCGTGATCAAAAAATCGCACAGGTGATCAAATACCACCAAAAGAAAGCTCTGTTTGTGGGAAAAAAAGGACGTGAAATTCGTTTAGGTACAGCGTCGCACGACCGCGCGATTGTCCGTTAAAGTCACGCAGTAAAAAATCGCAAAATAACCCCTGGTCTTTTAGCAGGAAAATCCTCCGGTGGTAAAGTGGTTAAAAGGGCAGATCTTGTTAAAGTCTTTTTTCATCTGTCAGGAGCAGAGAGGAGGGGGTGGAGAGGCTTTAGTTACAGCGTGTGAGAGCACAACAGCTGCAGATTGAAAAGGAAAAGGTCATTTTTATGAACATTCAATCACAATATGATTTGTGTCACAATTGTATACGCTATATTGTTTTTTCTTTATTTGCTATTTATTTCCCCACGGAAGTGGAGTTACCCTTTAAATGAAGAGCTATTTTTTTTCCTGTTCAAATAGTTAATTTCCACGGGGTGCACTTACTTTTTCACATGATTGTATAAACAAGCTACATGTTCAAGTTTCATAGAGAAACATCCATGGCCAAGGAATTTTTAAGGCAACAAACATATGCAAATTCAAACTTTCTCACTTCCAAATACATATGTACAGTATTGTGTACCAAATCAACTAAAATTTGTACTCTGCCAGTCTTTGTCTATAATTATGGAAAAAAAAAAAAAAATCAAATCTTTTTCCAAAACATTTTATTAATATGTGGATATATTTATGACTTTAGACTCGATTTTATACATTTAATTAAACATTTCTTCATATCATCAGATTTATTAAGGTCAGCTGTGACTTCAAGCATTTCAAGGAGCTAGAGGGGTGTTCTGCGTAAATGTACTTTATTTTTTGCTGAAGGGTGACAACAACCCTATCAGAAGACATTGTGGAGAGTTTCTTGGGACATTTCCTACTGAAACAGTAGAGTGAAATGATTTGAGGATGACCATCCGCTGACATCCGATTTTCGTCCTTTCAGTTCTGTTCCGTTTTTTGGAATGGAACAGAACCCTATTTTTGTTCCGTTTAAAAAACGGAACAGATGCAAAATCGGATGTCAGCGGTGTCATCCGCTGACATCCGTAATGCCCATAGACATACATTATGTCCGTATATCATCCGCAAATGGATGGGATGATATGCGGACATACGGAGCAGATGACACAACTGTCATCCGCTCCGTGAAAAAAAAAAAAAGTGCCGGAGCGGATCGCAATGCGGTCCGCTTGGTGTGAAAGAGCCCTTAGTCTAAGGGGCCAAAAAGGCTTGTAATCTGCCAAAAATAAGCTTATGTACTTTTTTGAGCTTCAGGCGTTTTGCTTAAGGCGACAGAACGCTCAGATGTGAACAGGGGCCATAAAAATGAATGGGATTTTGCTTGTTGGGCGTTTCGGAGCTTCAGAGCTGAGCATTTTACAAGCTGAAAAACACTCAGGTGTGAACAGGGCCTAATGAATGAAAGAAGGGCCGCATGGTGGCTAAATGGTTAAAAAACCCTGTCTTAGGGCTTTACAATTGCGTCAACCCTCTGAAACGTGATCTGCGGCTGATCACTTTGTAGATGGCATTTCACAGGCGGTGAGGAGTCAATAAAACTGGTGATCGGGAGGCAGAACAAGCACTTAAACTTAAAAGTCCGAACCAAAGCATTTCAAACTACAAACTTCAGGGCAGCCCTATTCACAATACTGCCTGCAGAACCAATCAGGGGGTTATTCGTACACCCCACTACAGCTGCCTTTGCAGCTTGGGGGGGGGGGGGGGGGAGTTATAACACATTTCAACTGCTTGTTTTTTTCAGCACCCCCAAGTCGCAAGTTTAAACTAGGCTTAACATTTCTGGGTCCTATGGTTGAATCCCACCTGGGAGACTATCAGCATGGTGTTGTTCTGCAGTATAATTCTCCTAAAGTTGACGTCAGTATAAAACCAACATTTAATTTTCATGGAAAAAAAAAAAAATGAACAAATGTGTTTACCTACAAGCAACCATCAGTACCAGAGTTTGTGTGTAGGCCACATGCTGTATTGTACAAGAAAGGAGGGATGGTGGCGCTGCCTATAAAAAACTAAATGTGAAGAGTGATCCTAGTGTTAAATCATCAATGGCCAAAGTATAAAGTGACGTAGTGCTTATCCACAATAATAAATATCTAAAAATCACCAGATTAAATACAATTACTAACATCAAATAATGTGAAGATCAAAGTGCTATATTTTAAAGTGCTCTTATAAAGTGACTTAGTGCATAAATTAGTGCTATATGTGATAAATATCAAACCATATGCAATACACAACAAAGAGCATACAAAATATATCACATTACATGCAATTATAAAGTGCTTCAAAAAGTGCTATAGTGTTTAGAAAACCCCAATCTACCATATAATATGGTGTGGGGATAATATAAAGAGCCAGCAGCAAACGTTAATCAGTATGCACTGCAGAAAAGTCCAACAATCTGTATGTCACATGCAAATGACCACAAGCAAGTGAATGTTCTCAGGTTGATATAGGTGACAACACTCTGGTGGATATTTATAAGGAGTGACCCCGTGGTGGGTGGTAAGGTGCTGGGTGATTTCTCTGGTAGAAAGGCACACTTACCAGAGACACCCACCCCACACAGGGGTATATAGCGGGTGTATAAAGTGGTGCAGCAACCCAACGATGTCCTCTTTGTGCCTGGATGGGAGCGTCCTACCAGAAACCTGGATGGTCCTATAGGAAGGTGTTTACCTGAACTGGTTCCCAATGTGTTCCTAATGGCAGATGTGTTCCAAGGTACCCCCCGGTTTCACTCCGGATTGTATGCCAGAAAGTAATAAACAGGGGACATAGTGTAGTACCGTAAGGTAATTTATTTACATATAATATGAACACGGTATATGAACATCAGTGGCTGCTGATGACGTATTGACTACGAAACGCGTACAGCGTGCTCACGTCACTTCCGGTTTTGGTACGAGATCGAGGCGTGGACCGCACAGCGCTCTGATCTACCTACATGCTGGTTTTTCTTTGTTCAAATGTGAGTACCTCTTCATATTATATGTAAATAAATTACCTTACGGTACTACACTATGTCCCCTGTTTATTACTTTCTGGCATACAATCCGGAGTGAAACCGGGGGGTACCTTGGAACACATCTGCCATTAGGAACACATTGGGAACCAGTGCAGGTAAACACCTTCCTATAGGACCATCCAGGTTTCTGGTAGGATGCTCCCATCCAGGCACAAAGAGGACATCGTTGGGTCGCTGCACCACTTTATACACCCGCTATATACCCCTGTGTGGGGTGGGTGTCTCTGGTAAGTGTGCCTTTCTACCAGAGAAATCACCCAGCACCTTACCACCCACCACGGGGTCACTCCTTATAAATATCCACCAGAGTGTTGTCACCTATATCAACCTGAGAACATTCACTTGCTTGTGGTCATTTGCATGTGACATACAGATTGTTGGACTTTTCTGCAGTGCATACTGATTAACGTTTGCTGCTGGCACTTTATATTATCCCCACACCATATTATATGGTAGATTGGGGTTTTCTAAACACTATAGCACTTTTTGAAGCACTTTATAATTGCATGTAATGTAATATATTTTTTATGCTCTTCGTTGTGTATTGCATATGGTTTGATATTTATCACATATAGCACTAATTTATGCACTAAGTCACTTTATAAGAGCACTTTAAAATATAGCACTTTGATCTTCACATTATTTGATGTTAGTAATTGTATTTAATCTGGTGATTTTTAGATATTTATTATTGTGGATAAGCACTACGTCACTTTATACTTTGGCTATTGATGATTTAACACTAGGATCACTCTTCACATTTAGTTTTTTATAGGCAGCGCCACCATCCCTCCTTTCTTGTACATCCATAGCATAGTCTCCGGACTATCATTCAGGGAGGCTGCAGCCTACATACCACATATAATTTATACCATTATTTATACTCACTGAGAGTTCACCCACGTATCCTCATTTCCAATTAGAACATAGCGTGGAATTTTTATATTTTTTATCACATGCTGTATTGATTGGCTGCAATAGACCAACGTCAGGCCATTGACCTGGTTACCCTCAGTGGCTTGGAAGTTTAGGATTCAAGAAGTAAAAAATATTAATAATAATTAGCTCCCAAATATGTAGTTTGATTGTCAATTTGGCATGCATAAGGAAGGGTATATACTCCAGAGATAAAACTATAATCCTATCACTTTATAACACTCTGGTCCAGGCACATCTGGAGTATTCTGTCCAGTTCTGGTCACCGGTCCTCAGGAAGGATGTGCTGGAAGTGGAGAGAGTCCAAAGAAGGGCAACTAAGCTAGTTAGGGGATTGGAGGACCTAAATTATGAGGAGCGTTTACAAGAGCTTGACTCACTCTTCCTAGAGAAGAGATGCCTGAGAGGGGACATGATAGCGATTTACAAATACCTCAATGGTGATCTCAGCATAGAAAAAAAAAAAAACTATTCAGTCGCAAAGAATGTAAGAGGACACATGGTCACACAATGTGATTAGAGGAGAAACGGTTCAACCTCAGGCAACGCAAGGGTTTTTTTTTACAGTAAGGTCAATAAGATTGTGGAACTCTCTTCCACAAATGGTGGTAACTGCGGGAAGTATGGCTACTTTTAAAAGACTCTTGGACATACATCTCCAAGATCAAAACATTCAGGGGTATGGGAAATGAACACGTCTACACACACCTACACAGGTTGAACTGGATGGACTATTGTCTTTATTCAACCTCAACTACTATATAACTATGTAATTTAATTTTATGCCTGGAGCTCAGTTTTAATGGGCTTGCTCCTTAACGGATTAGCGCTAGTAATTGTGGGAAGAGGGCATTACAGTAAAGACTTAGAGAACAGGGACTAGTATTAATGGATCTGTGTATTCTGTAAAGTACAAGATGATATAATAATATTGAATAAATACTGGAAATTAATAATCTGAGTTGCATTGGGATAACAGTTTCTAGCGACTGAAATACAAATGGCCGACAGCTCTCTTTCTCGAAGATGCTTGACCAAATGACAAATCATATTCTAGAATGAGGAGTTTTGATGGCAATGCAAGTATTTGGATAAGGGATTACAAGAAGTCCAGAATAACTAAATAGACAGTAAAAACGACTCAAGGAGATAACAAATTGGATAAGCAGTTTGCTCACTGCAGGTGAGGATCTGACATTGCTCTGGGATGCAGATATGTGAAGATTATATTATTTTTGTCTGCCTGAGGATTACTGCAGAAACAAATATTTACAAAGCACTCAGCCATGTTTAGTCCATTTATACCCCAAGTTCTTAGAAGTGGGGTGTTCTCAATCGGGCAAGAACTGGGAATTGGGAGTTAAAAGGACATGTACCATGGGAGAAATATGCAGACCTCCCCTTCTAAATATGCTGATAGCCTAGGTGTCACGCTTAGATGTTTAATTCAATACCTAAAAAGTCATCACCCTTGATAAAGTATAATGAATAGGTGAAGAATTATTTTTCAGGCTCTATTTGCTGTATTCTGTACTGGGTCATTGACTCAAAAGTGCAAAAGCCAGACACAGCCAGGCAACTAGCATTTTTCAAAGGAAGTGAGGAGTACAGGCAGCCTTTGTATTTGTCTATTGGATGGTGTACATTAACAAGTTTTTTAGTTGTAGTGGTAAAAGTTATGGGGATAGAACTGTATTTATAAAGAAACGCTGTAATAAAAAAAATAGCATCAATGGACGTTGTTGTTGCTGTTGTGCATTAATAAAATCCAGCACCGAGCTGCTGGGTCTTTGTTGGATTTATCTACAGTGGACTTTCTAGCCTGAGCACCGCCACTCTATCTTACACCATTCATATGGCAGTAGAGCTTGGGTGAGTTTTGTAGCTGTCATCAAAAAGGTTTCTAATAAAAAGGCTCCTGCTAAAGAAACTGTTCATATTTGCCTCTCTGGTAGAAGCCGATTAAGATCGGGCTGAAGAGCTCCCTGCCTCAAGGAGAATCTTCATTACCCGTTACCAACCCTTCTAGCAGAAAATGAGAAGACAACCACCGCTCAGGTAAGCAATCCCTGTGCTGTGGGTGCTGGCAGGGGAGGACTGGGCCAGGAGGCAGGGGAGCAATTGCCCCCCCGGGCCGCTCTGATTCTCCCCGTAAAAAAGGCTGCACCACTTCTGCCACAGACATACCTAAGGGATTCCTAGTGAAGAGAATTAAAAAGTCCCCACTGCTGACCTACTGAGTGCAGGATGAAGACAAAGACAGAGCGCAGGCCTCTCCCCCAGCATGGATGGTGTAAACAGTGTCTTAGTACAGGCTGGTTCCATGCCCCACTGGAGACTCTCCTCCCCCAGGCAGCCCTGACCGAGCTGTCCCAGCTCCCCCCAACTGTCCCCTCCTGGCCAGGTCGGGAACCCGGATTCGGCTGGTGAGTAGAGAGTACCTGGAGTGGAGCTTTAGCCTGGAATTGGGAACAGAAGGAGGATGGGAATAGGGAGAGTGGGAGGGGGGCTGCACCATGGGCCTCTGGTTTGTACTTGCCCCCTGGGCCAAAAGTTGCCAGTCAGCCCCTGGGTGTGAAGGAGAAATCAGTCGCACACCAACAGCTGCTAGGGAGATGAATTCCTTTATTAACATATATCAAAAGGTACACAGGATACAGAGATAGACGCGTTTCGCACTTTCAAAGTGCTTGTTCGTTAGGTAGGGAACAAGCACTTTTGGAAGTGTGAAACGCGTCTATCTCTGTATTCTGTGTACCTTTGATGTATGTTCATAAAGGATTTATATTCCTAGCAGCTAATGACGTGCGGCCAATTTCTCCTTTATTTCAACCCTTCTAGCGGGGTTAGATGCCTGCATCCCCCATCACATGCTGTGGTTCTATCTACTGGCCTCAATGCCACCACAGGACACAATAGTGCCTTTGAGGCTAGTGGGAGAAGCCACAGTGCAAAATGGGGGAACAAGTCTCTGACACACTTAGGATAAGAAACGTTTATAGGAAACCAATGTGAATGAATGGGGCCTAACAGGAGAAAATCAGCGTTATAAACTCACCTAAGCTGCATTTTGTGCAGTGCTTGGAGTTTGGCCATTTTATTTAACCACTTGCCACCCGTATAACTTACCTTTACAGAGGCAAAGTGGTACTGCTGCACCGGATCACTTACCTAGTACATGACCTGACACTTCTGAGTCTAGGGCATGCATGCACGCCGCCTGCCGGCCTGCTCCGGCTACGATTATGCACAGCGGGAGCAGATAAGCGGGTGCCATGGACTCGATGTCCACCAGCACCCGCCGATCCTCGGATACACAGGCAGAACGGGGCCTGCCTATGTAAACAAGGTAGATCACCATTCTGCCAGGAGGAAAGGCATTGATCCTGTGTTCCTTACTAGTGTACTTACTATAGCTACAGAGGGCAAAATTAGCCACAATTCTGCAGAAAAACCAATCAGCTTCCAGGTTTTATTACTAAAGCTGAAGTAAACAAGCTGAGGGTAGAAGCTGATTGGTTTCTCTGCAGAATTGTGGCTAATTTTGCCCTCTCTAGCTTTAGTAAATGAACCCCTTAGTGACCAAATTGTCAACTGCAATATCGCAGTCCCGCTATAAGTTGCTGATTGCCGCCATTACTAGTATAAAAAAAGAAATAAATAAAAATATCCCATAGTTTGCAGATGCTATAACTTTTGCGCAAACCAATATATACTTATTGGGATTTTTTACCAAAAATATGTAGCAAAATACATATTGGCCTAAATTGATAAAGAAATTTGATTTTTTTTTTTTTTTTTATTGGATATATTTTATAGCAGAAAGTAAAAAATATATATATTTTTTTTCAAAATGGTTTGTCTTTAACTCATAGTGCAAAAAAAAAAGAAAAAAAATGCAGAGGGGATCAAGTACTACCAAAAGAAAGTTCTATTTTTGGGAAATAAAGGACTATTTTTGGGAAATAAAGGACATAAATGCTATTTGGGTACAGTGTCTCAAGACCAAGCAATTGTCAGTTAAAGTAATGCAGTGACGTATCGCAAGAAAATGGCCTGGTCATGAAGGGGGCGTAAATCCTCCAGCTGTCAAATGGCTAAATTGCCCAGAATTTTAATTTATTCTGGGCATTGAGATAAACACTTAGGGCTAAACACGACTAGCGTTCAGGCGTGTTTAACAGCATTCAGCTTTTTTGTGGTCAAAATTCCCTCTATTGAATGTGATTTTAGGGTGTTCAGAAAACATTTTCTAAACTCCCCTACTACTAAACTGCTAAAAACGCCCAAGGGTGCATGGACACATAGGATAACATTAGGGGAGCTTAAAGGCAGGAAAAAAAAAAAATGTGAGTTTAATAGCAGCAGTGTGCATGAGGCCTAATGAAGAGTTTTGACAGCCATAGATCTTTAACAAAGCGAGTGCAGAGTTCAGAAGCGTGCTATGTAGCGAGTGCAGAGTTCAGGAGCGCGCTACATGCGAGGGCCACGTGAAATGGCCTGGTGGGTCAGATTCGGCCCATGGGCCTTGTGCTTGACACATGTAATGTATGCACTCTAATAGAAGTCTGAAGCATGCAGTGACAAATCTGTATACAAGCCTGGAAACACTTAGGGCCCTTTCACACTGCTTTGTTGAAAAAAAAAAAAAAAATGCAGTAAAAAAAAAAAAAAAAATTTTGATGCCCCCCCCCCCCCCCCCCGTGTTTTATGGGCTCCTGATTCCAATCACACACCTAAAACCTGGACATGCAACAAAAAATGCACCAAAAACGCACCAAGGGTGCATTTTTGATGCATTTTCTATAGAAATCAATCTTTTGAAAAGCGCACCAAAGATGCAGCATGCAGGACCTTTTCAAAAGCACGGCACCCACAGCACACTGGTATGAAGAGTTCCTTAAGATTTAAAAGATACATTTTATATGTTTTTCTGCTTTTTTTTTAACCTAAAAACGCATCAAAAGCAAATGAGAGTGAAAGCGACCTTAGGTAGTCAACAAAGATGGAGTGAAATTTCTCCATCTGACAGTAAAGTAAATTCTTACCTTCCCCATGAGAATCTGTGCTCATCTTTGGCTTATTCTCCCTCTGCGTGGCGTGCTGCATGTCCTCCCGCTGCTGCTTGGCTTGTTGCATAGTGAGGTTTTTCCAAAACTGTCTCAGTTCTTCTGCTTCAGTTTCTGAGTCTCCCAATGAGGGTTTTACCCGGCGTCCTCCTTCTGTATCCTCTCCTTGGTTTCCAGGTTCAGATTCTTCTTTATCAATACTCTGATCCCGGGATTTAGGCTCACTGTCCGACCCTTGTTTGTCCTCCTTGCATTTGTTCCCTGCACCTTCCATTTCCCCCAGCTCGGTACTGGCTTGTAATTCAGCAGATGTTTCGGATACTTTATCCAAGTCTTCACCTACCTTAATGGAAGCGTCACTCTTTTCCAAATCGTTGGCATTGCTGGCAATCCCGCTGTCATTGGCTGAAGGCTCGCCATTGCCTTTTTCATGCAAAGCATCCGGGGAGTCTGAAGTGTTTGTTGTGCAACATTCTCCTGCTGGTTGGTTGATTGTCTTAACAGATTCGGAGGATGCGCCTGAAGATTTGTCCTGTCGCAGCTCATCGGAAGAATGCACCTCTTCTCTAATAGGGGACAGCTCAGATTCCGTAAAAACGTCCTCAGACAAGGACTCCTCGGTGCTGCGGGGGGCGGTGCTGGCACTGTCATTTCCGGTATCCCACGTTTTTGTATCAAAGTCGTGATTATTACATTGAGAAATTTTCTTAAATTGGCAGAAATCTCTCATACTGGTCAGCTGCTCTACATCTCTATGAAAGAAAAAAATAAATAAAATATTATAAATATATATATTTATGAACTTTTAAAATTGTAGCCCCCCCCCAAATTCTTCTTAATCTTACACTTACAGTACCTGTCTACACCCATAGATCTCCACTCTGAGGAGATCAGCACAGCCTCTTCCCAAATGGTCTCCTGGCCAGGTCACTAATGTGCCGCAGAATCCTACCATTAGGAGATTCTACTGCGCATATATGTGACAGCGTTATGCAATTACCTCTAATAAATGAAAAACTAAAAATAAATACATAAATGTGTGGCCTGAGGAGATTTTTCACATAGAAGCTGTAAAATAGGACCCACGGTGAAAAATCTAAAAAGGAGCGTAGACGGGTGGGTAAGTGTTGAATTTTGGAGGGTGCAGGGGGAGGAGGGTTATTTAAAAAACTGGATTTTTGGCTTACCGTAAAATCCTTTTCACTGAGGTTCCCTGACAGACACAGCTTCAAGTCTTCAGACCATTGGCCTTCTGCTCTTGCTCGCTAGGAGTAGGACTAGGCGGAAACCTTTTTGGTTATCCCCCTGGGGCCGTCGCAGAGGGTATACTATCACTTCCTGCTGTAGGACTTTCAGTTTGTAACAAGCAGTGTCAGAAGAACAAATAACTCAACCCCAAAATAGGGGCGGGTGCTGTATCTGTCAGTGAACCTCAAAGAAAAAGGATTTTACGGTAAGACAAGAATCCAGTTCTCGCTTTCGTTAACTGGCAGACACAGCTTCAAGCCTTCAGACCATTGGGATGTCCCAAAGCAGTGCAACACGAGGGGTGGGAAAAAACACAGAAAACGCAGAATTCCCAACAAGGCTAAACATAGCCAACCAGGTAACAGGAGCTCACCACCAGAAAAAAAATTTTCACCCTCAAGAAGTGGAAGCCTCCGAAACCGCAGCCTGAAAAACTTTGCGGCCAAACGCTGCATCTCAAGATGCAAGGACATCCAGTTTATAAAATTTTGTGAATGTATATACAGACGACCAAGTAGCTGCCTTGCACACCTGAACCCCTGACGCCTAAAGACGGAAGGACCATGAGGCACTAAGCGCCCTCGTAGAATGCACTTTAACAGGGAAAGATGGAACCTGGCCCTTAATGGACTAGGCCTGCACCACCGTCTGCCTGATCCACTTGAAAATGGTCGCAGCATATGCGGCCTGCCCCTTATGAGGTCCATCCATAAGAACAAACAAAGAATTGGATTTCCTAATCGGTTCAGTCACCACCAGGTAAACCCGAAATCGCTCTTAACAAGGATGTTTAGGCTTAGGATATAGGGATGGTGGCGCAATGTCCTCATTCATATGAAACCCAAATACAACCTTAGGAAGGAACGACTGACAGTGTCGTAACACCACTTTGTCCCTATGAATCACTAAGTAAGGTGACCGACAGGACAACGCAGCCAACTCCGACACGCGACGTGCGGAAGTAATAGCTACTAAGAAAGCTACCTTCTGCGACAGAGTGAGCAGAGGAATTTCCCAAATATTTTTTTCAAAGGGAGGCCTTTGAAGCACTGACAGAACCCAATTGAGATCCCACAGAGGTATCAGAGATCGCACCAGAGGAGCCAGATGGCGAACTCTCTGCACAAAAGGTGTGAACCAAGAACACATTGGTCTACACCCAATTGTAGAAGCTCCAACAGATGAGACACAGAAAAGGAGCGGGAAGAAACCCCTGCGACTCACACCAAGTAATGTACGCCTTCCAAACTCGATGATAAACCTTCCTGGAAATAGATTTCCTGGCCTTCAACAGTGTAGGCATCAGCGACTCCGACAGCCGTCTGTCTTTCAGCACCTGGCTTTCAATAGCCACGCTGTTAAAGCCAGCGACCATAAGCAAAATGGAAGATTGGTCCCTGAGAGAGAAGATTCCAAGGGACGTCTGCTACCAGCCTTACCAGGCCTGCGCACCAGGACCAGCAAGGACAGTCTGGTGCCACCAGAAGGAAAGGAATGGAATTCCTTCTACCTCGATTTTGCATAGCAGTCTCGACAGAAATTGAATTGGAGGAAAGGCGTAAATCAGATGATGCTGACCCCAAGTGGCCACCATAGCGTCTGCGGCGTCGGCCAGAGGATCCCAGGACCTTGACACAAACCTCTGGCACCTTCCTGTTGAGATGGAAAGCCAGCAGGTCCACATAGGTTGATGAAATAACTCCGGGTGAAGAGACCATTCTCCCGGATCCAACGTCTACCGACTGAGATAGTCCACTTGCCAATTCTGGTGTGGAACTGTGCAAACAAAACCCTCTAGAAGGTGGAGACCATCAGACCCAGTATGGACATGCAGACAAACCTTACCTTTCTTTCTGGGAGCTGTAAACAGATTTGAATAAAAACCTTGGAAATGTTCCGACTCTGGAATCGGCACAATAACTCTTTGTGCTAACAGGTCCTGCACTGCTCCGTAGAGGCCCTGTAGCCGCTCTAGAGACAGGGATAAGTTGGAAGGAAAGAATCTTGCCGGAAGCAGGGACCGAAACTCGATCTTGTAACCAAACCGAATCAGTTTGTGGCACGGATCTGGAAAAAGACGAAGACATCCCCCCCACCCCAGATGTGGGTGAGGGCACCCCTTCAGACTGGGGAAGGCTTGTCTGCGGAACCAGACGCGCCCACTTTGGACTTACCATTCCAGGGTCTCTTGGAGCCTCCTGCAAAGTTACGGGTGGATCTCGAGCCCTTTTCCTGTGATCCAGACGGACGAAAGGGCAGCTTGTGAGACAAAAAGAAGGGACCCCTTACAGTGAGGTTCCTTGCCCTTAGCAGCCTGTGGAAGCAAAGTACTCTTGACTCCCGTAAGGCCCTTAATGATCTCTTCCATAGAGGCACCAAACAAACAGTCAACTACAAAGGGAAGGTCAATCAGTACCTTTTTAGAAGCCTGGTCAGCTGACCAGTACTTCAACCAGATCATGTGGCAATGAATCACCACAGTCACAGAAACCCTGCCAGCCAGGGGGACCGCATCCAGGGATGCATCACAAATATACTGTAACCTTTAGATCAACTGATCCGCCAGCTCAGAAGGCTGTTGACTCCCCTCCAGATCCTGGCGCAAAAATCTTAGCCCATTCCATTAAGGTCTGGGATACCAAGGTGATAGCAAATACCGGTCCTAAAATTGAACCAGCCACATTGAAAAGGTACCAGACCAGAGCCTCTGCTCTTTTATCCATGGGATCCTTAAAAGACGGGGAATCTTTCACCAGCAAAACAGTGGAAACCTGAGAGACCATTGACGGTGAAACCACCAGTTTCTTCAGAAGAGACTCCTCAAAGGGATTTCTACCAAAACGCTTTTGGTATTCCAGCCATGCGTTTCGGGGGAAACCCACTTACTAGTGACAATCTTGTCAAAATAGGCAGGAAAGGGGAAAACCTTATTCCCCTTAGAAGATTTGCGGGTGCCAAATTGCACCGGCGGCGCCGACTCTGCAGTAGCAGAGTCCTCCAACTTTAAAGTTTCCCGCTCTGATACAATCAGGGCCTCCACCAGCGCTTTTTAATGCGCGGCTGCAGAGGAGGACGACTCATCCTCACTATTAGAACACTCAGCGGCCAAATTCACCTCAGAATCTGAGGAAGCAGAGGATACAGGTAAGAGGGGGGCCCTTCTTGCCAGGTTTCCATTGCAGGGCCATATCTACTTTGCCTACTAGTGACTGTAGGGCTGCCGTCATGGCTGCCAGGGCAGACTGAGACCCAGACGGTCCGGCAGCTTCCAGGAGTAAATCAGGTGGTAAAACAAGCTCCCCAGGCTCCATGACCATAAAGGGTTAAGCGGAACCGTTGCTCAGCAAAGGAAAAAAAAAAAAAAAAAAAAATATATATATATATATATATATATATATTTTTTTTTTAAACGGGAGGCCCCTCCCCCCTGTGCACCGCTGTGGCACTACAAGAAGCAGCGCACCCGCGGCGCTGTATACAGCAAGGAAGCATAGTCTACCCCCAGAGACTCACCACCTGAGCTGGAAAGCACCAAACGATCTGCCACACTACTGGAAAGAGGAAACGCTGACCTGACACTAGAGACCCCCACAGCCTCAGCACTGTCTCCGACTACAGGAAAATGGCCGCCAATGCCAGTCTATGGGGAAGCCAGAAACATGGCCGCTGAACTACAGAAACATGGCCGCCGAACTGGAGATCACAGAGACCATGGAATAATTGCGGTACCACGTGGCGCTTCAAGGGACCACAGGGAAAAAATTTACAGACCCCAGGAGAGAACCCCCTCTTAACCAGGACTGACAGCGGCATCACCCACCACTAATCCAGCCTAGCACCATGTTTCCCCGCTACCCAATTTCACCCATGCTCCCAAAAAGGGACCGGGGGGGGGGGGGACAGGTGAGGGCATCCAAATTTAAGGGGGATCACTGCAAGGAGGAGAGGGAAGCACAAGGGGGAGGAAGGACACAGGGGGACCTACCATTCCTGCTACCACCCTAACAATTCTGAATGGAGGTGCTGCGGCCTGAGGTACGCTGCGACTCTGGTCATGACTGCTGTCGTGACCAATGCTATGTGACCTCATGAGGTGTTTGACTCGCCGGTCAGTCCCCGTCCATTGGGACTATGTCGCGGCCAACTTAACGCAGAGCTAGTAGTTGGGTCGCGCTCGCAGGCCAGACTGGGAAGACTGTAAGGGTCTAGATTATCCAGTGTGTCTCCCAGTCCGGCTGTTGGTTGTAGTTCACACAGGAACAAAAATAATAAAGAAAAAGTAAAAAATTCAATTTAAATAGGAAAAAATGCCAGGACCGCAGATCCCAGCAGAGAGCAAGGTCCTTACTCCTGAACTAGGCAGAAAAAGCTTGAAGTCCTACAGCAGGAAGTGATGGTATACCCTCTGGGACGGCCCCAGGGGCGTAACCAAAAAGGTTTCCGCCTAGCCCTTCTCCTAGAGAGCAAAAGTGGTCTGAAGACTTGAAACTGTGTCTGTCAGTGAACAAAAGAGAAAATAACTACTAATGGTTACTTTCAATTCCATTTAGGAGGACAATTATTATCTTTTTACCTTTAACCCTTTCGCTGTCAGAGCCGGTTTCGCATTTTTTTTTTTTGCACACATGCAAAAAAAATAAATAATAATTTCAGGCGTGAAGATTACATTAAACCCCCAAAACATTATATTTGCTGAAAGCAGACGCCCTACAGAATGAAATAGTGGTTTAAAAATTTTTGATGTCACAGAATATTAACCCCATGGTCCAGGAAACACAAAATTTCAGTAAAAAATACACTAAAGTTGATTTTGGAAGAACACAAATGCACTAAAATTACCCAATTTTTTGGTAAGATAAAAAAAAAGAGGAGGTTGCACCAAATAAATAGATATCCAACATGTCAAACTTTAAATTTGCGTGTACCATGAAATGGCAACAGACTTCAGTACCCTATATTTTTAAATGGGGACACTCTAAAAGCCCCCTTTAGATCATTAGTTTAGTGTTACGGAAAAGGTCTGGTGCAAGAATTATTTCTCTCACTCCGGCGTGTGGCCATATGTAACATGTGCATCACAATTGACTTTTTCATGTGTAGACACTTGTGTAATTCCCCCTACTTTTTTTTCTTTATCACCTTAGCTCATTAGTACATTTCTTTCATGACAAATATATTTATGTGATACCCTCAAAGATACCCCTGAAGAAGCGGCGGTAGTGCTGCGAAACATGTTGGGTTAATTGTTGTGGGCTACCACGCCTCCTGCACAAAGACCATCCATTGTGGATGCAACTGGGTACAAAAGCATACACACTACTTACCCTTGTGTTTAGGAGAATATGTATATGACTATATTTGTATGAAATTATATGGCTGTTTATTGTCGGTGTGATATAATCCAATTTTGTACAATATACTGTGACTCCTCCAATCACAGTGTATTTTTTATTGCTGTTTACAATAAAGTTATATTTTGCTTTTTTACTTTAATATATGTTTTTTTGTCATATCTGGTATACCACATAATACCTAAGCACCCTATTGTAAAGTCCCCTTTGTGGCACCCAGCTATACTTCCTAGTATAACTCCTCACACTTAAATATTCAATAGGGACGTGGTGCTTTTCAAATACTTTAAACTTAATAGAGATAGTCCTCTGTTTACATAATTCCCCCTACTGTCAGGTAAGACGTACAGGCCTGGCAGTGAAAGGGTTGCGTGTAAAGCAAACCTGTGCTTTGTCCCTGGGGTAAAATCCACAACTGTGTATATTAAAGAGGAAGTAAACCCTCCTCTGTAACTTGTACCTATAG
This sequence comes from Pelophylax lessonae, assembly GCF_965119305.1. Classification (NCBI taxonomy): domain Eukaryota; kingdom Metazoa; phylum Chordata; class Amphibia; order Anura; family Ranidae; genus Pelophylax; species Pelophylax lessonae. Next base: position 494,121,424 of record NC_138772.1, on the reverse strand, counting down.
GTAAGCCTATGATAAGGATTACCTATAGGTACTGTAAATATCTCCTAAAAATGTACCGTTTAGGAGATATTTACCTTACATGCAGAGCCCCGTACCGTTACCGTCGGCTCCCGCGCGGAAGTGACTTCACCGCGGCTCCGGCCAATCAGATCCCGGACATGTCGCCCGTCATACAGGTAAGCGGGCGGCACGGCGGGGGCTCGTTCTAAGGTAAGTATTTCATAATGAGCTAGTATGCGATGCATACTAGCTCATTATGCGTTTCTCTTTCAGGTTGCAAAAAAAAATGTTACGGGTTTACAACAATAAAATAAGAATGCATGATTAAGGTAAAAAGTGTTTAGGCTTTTCAAGCTCTTTAAAGAAGTATTAAACACAAGAGTAAATAAAATATTGTAGCCTACCAATTCTTAGATGTGACAGGAGCATTATGTTTTTTTAGGCTTACTCCTCCCCCCCCCCCCCCCCCCAACCTGGTGATCTGGTCAGCAAGTCTATCGCCTTTCAACTGAACAAGCTGTTCTGCAGATGTAGTCTTTAGTGTTGAGACAAACCATTTACCGCAGACAGGTGCTTACAATGATCAGCTTTTATTTATGTAAAGGCTTTATTACTCCACAAAAAAAAAAAAAAATACCTGCTTGACTTTTTTTAAATGAATGTACATTTTTTATTCATCTTTTTTTTTTTTTTTTTTTGCGGGGGGGGGGGGGGGGTCGCATAAAGTATTGCACCAATGATCTGCCATTCAGGTCTCTGTGTGTTTGTACGGGGAAGCAGATACACTGCCAGAAAGAATCAATGAACTACCACGGCACTCCACAGCACTGTGATAGCTCATTGAGAACTACAAGGCGACATCTGCATACCTGCCAACTGTCCCGTTTTTGCCAGGACAGTCCCGGCATATAGGACCCTGTTTCGGGGATATTTAATTTGTCCCGGCTGCCCGTAAATGCCCGGCTGCCCGTAAAAAAGATGGTTGCGGGCGGACATCATAACTGTGCATGCGCCGTTTCAACGCCTGCCGGGCTCGGGAAAGCTTGTACAAGCTAGGCCGGCCCGGGCGCATGCGCAGTTACATAATGGCACAATCAAAGGCACTCGTTCTTGGCAGCACTGCGCCAGCCGCCACAGTCCGCTGCATAGCAGAGAAGGACCGTCACCCGGGAGTGCTGCTGGACACTACTTGTCCCTCGCAGGGGATGAACATATTCTGTGGAAGGTGAGAAAGCCTTTCATTTTGAATGGGTCTGGGGGCCAATCTCTGACAAGTAGAAGCCTTCAAAGGAGAAAATGTAAGAGATAAGCAGAGGCACTTCGTGGAATTAAACAACAGGACTACAAGGACCATTGGAAACTTATTCTGCACCTAATACCATTCATCAAAAATAAACATAGGATTTATGAGTGCAAGGCTTCGCTTATAAAAATAATGGTATGCATTAAAACTTGGAAAATCATATACTGAAAGAACCATTTTAAATTACAAATGTAACCAAAGTGTTTTCAATGAGCATGTGTCACTTATTATATAATTCACCTCCCTTTTCAATTTCCTGTAATTCTCTCTTTATTGAGTAGACCCTATAATCTGATAAGTAGGCGGAGATCATTTATGCGGAGTGGGCGGAGCTTCATGGAAGTGGGTGTGGTAAGTAAATTGATTGCTGCAAAGTGTTCCTGGAAATTTTTTTCAAATGTTGGCAACTATGCATCTGCAAAGGATTTCGGGGCTTGTAGTTCATTCATTAATTCATTCATAGAATGAATGACGGGGCCGTGTGGGTAATGGATTAAAAAAAACTGACAGCTAGTACAGGGAATCTCTCCCATACTGCTTCCACTGAGAGAAGGGGGGGGGTGGGTTGGGCAGTGCCTGCAGCATTGGGAACATGTTACATGTTCCACCCTAGAAATAGGTGGAACATGCAACATGTTCTCAAAGGTAAACTTATCCAATAAAAAGTATGAGCTAAAGTTTGGCTTCAGTTTGCTAGTGTATTCAAACCTGCTAGTACAACTAACACTGCTGAGCAGCCACTATGATTGTTTTGATGGTGCAGGGAATCGCTGGCACAAAAAGAGGATATCTGAGTGATGCCTGCAACTGCACCCATCATCAATATCAACAAGTCCAGGACATTGTTGGGTGGGAAGAAGTTAAAAGAGGGCTCACTGGTAAGATCACCAGGTGAAAATATTAGGGAAAAAAAGGAAACTGATACAACCATCACATCTAAGAATGGATAATCTGCAATGTAATACATTTTTGTTTAATACCATTTGAAGTACAGGCGGTCCCCGGGTTACAAACATCTGACTTACAAACGACTCCTACTTACAAAGGAAGACAACAGAAGTGAGGAGAAATCTCCCCCTAGGAAGGGAAATTTACTTCTGTAAGAGTTCTCATGGGAAAAAGGTGTCTCCTCTGACGCTTTATCACCAATCCTTGTTTCCACAACAACCCAAAATTTTCAAAATCCAACTTTCATAGGGACAGAAATGGCGCTTTTCTACTGCGAGAACCGACTCGGCTCCACTTGGCACTGCTTGGCCCAGCTCGGCTCGGTTTGCTTTTCCACTGCGTGGTACGAGTCGGCACATTTCAGCACTGTATAGGCTCTACTCGGCTCGGTTTGGTTTTCCACTATAGTAAGTGGGTGGGATTACAACGATTCTCTGACCAATCAGTGGCTAGTAGTGACAAACAATCAAGGCTACATGCAAAGGATTGTGGGATATGGTATAGGTACGGCCCATTTGGAACCCCAACCGAGGTAGGTGGTACTGTTTAAGCGAGCCGTACCGAGCCGTACCATGTAGTGGAAAAGCGCCGCTGTACCAAACCGTACCGAACCGTTCTAACACGTACCATGCAGTGGAAAAGCGCCAAAGTGAGCCGTACCGAGCCGTACCATGCAGTGGAAAAGCGCCAAAAGCGAGCCAAACCGAGCCGTACCATGCAGTGGAAAAGCACCAAAGTGAGCCATACTGAGCCGTACCACGCAGTGGAAAAGAGCCAAAGCGAGCCATACCGAGCCGTACCATGCAGTGGAAAAGCGCCAAAGCGAGCCATACCAAGCCGTACCATGCAGTGGAAAAGCGCCAAAGCGAGCCATACCGAGCCGTACCATGCAGTGGAAAAGCGCCAAAGCGAGCCATACCGAGCCGTACCATGCAGTGGAAAAGCACCAAAGTGAGCCATACTGAGCCGTACCACGCAGTGGAAAAGAGCCAAAGCGAGCCATACCGAGCCGTACCATGCAGTGGAAAAGCGCCAAAGCGAGCCATACCAAGCCGTACCATGCAGTGGAAAAGCGCCAAAGCGAGCCATACCGAGCCGTACCATGCAGTGGAAAAGCGCCAAAGCGAGCCATACCGAGCCGTACCATGCAGTGGAAAAGCGCCAAAGCGAGCCGTACCATGCAGTGGAAAAGCGCCAAAGCGGGCCATATCGAGCCGTACCATGCAGTGGAAAAGCGCCAAAGCGAGCCGTACCATGCAGTGGAAAAGCGCCAAAGCGAGCCATACCATGCAGTTAGAAGCGCCAAAGCGAGCCATATCGAGCCGTACCATGCAGTGGAAAAGCGCCAAAGAGGGCCATACCGAGCCGTACCATGCAGTGGAAAAGCGCCAAAGCGAGCCAAACCGAGCCGTACCATGCAGTGGAAAAGGGCCAAAGCGAGCTAAACCGAGCCGCACCATGCAGTGGAAAAGCGCCAAAAGTGAGGTGAAATCTTCTGAACAGGGGTACAGACAGCAACACAAACATTACAGGGGTCGAGCCGTACCATGCAGTGGAAAAGCGCCAAAGCGAGCCGTACCATGCAGTGGAAAAGCGCCAAAGCGAGCCGTACCATGCAGTGGAAAAGCGCCAAAGCGGGCCATATCGAGCCGTACCATGCAGTGGAAAAGCGCCAAAGCGAGCCGTACCATGCAGTGGAAAAGCGCCAAAGCGAGCCATACCGAGCCATACCATGCAGTTAGAAGCGCCAAAGCGAGCCATATCGAGCCGTACCATGCAGTGGAGAAGCGCCAAAGAGGGCCATACCGAGCCGTACCATGCAGTGGAAAAGCGCCAAAGCGAGCCAAACCGAGCCGTACCATGCAGTGGAAAAGCGCCAAAGCGAGCCAAACCGAGCCGTACCATGCAGTGGAAAAGCACCAAAGTGAGCCATACTGAGCCGTACCACGCAGTGGAAAAGAGCCAAAGCGAGCCATACCGAGCCGTACCATGCAGTGGAAAAGCGCCAAAGCGAGCCATACCAAGCCGTACCATGCAGTGGAAAAGCGCCAAAGCGAGCCATACCGAGCCGTACCATGCAGTGGAAAAACGCCAAAGCGAGCCATACCGAGCCGTACCATGCAGTGGAAAAGCACCAAAGTGAGCCATACTGAGCCGTACCACGCAGTGGAAAAGAGCCAAAGCGAGCCATACCGAGCCGTACCATGCAGTGGAAAAGCGCCAAAGCGAGCCATACCAAGCCGTACCATGCAGTGGAAAAGCGCCAAAGCGAGCCATACCGAGCCGTACCATGCAGTGGAAAAGCGCCAAAGCGAGCCAAACCGAGCCGTACCATGCAGTGGAAAAGCGCCAAAGCGAGCCGTACCATGCAGTGGAAAAGCGCCAAAGCGGGCCATATCGAGCCGTACCATGCAGTGGAAAAGCGCCAAAGCGAGCCGTACCATGCAGTGGAAAAGCGCCAAAGCGAGCCATACCGAGCCATACCATGCAGTTAGAAGCGCCAAAGCGAGCCATATCGAGCCGTACCATGCAGTGGAAAAGCGCCAAAGAGGGCCATACCGAGCCGTACCATGCAGTGGAAAAGCGCCAAAGCGAGCCAAACCGAGCCGTACCATGCAGTGGAAAAGGGCCAAAGCGAGCTAAACCGAGCCGCACCATGCAGTGGAAAAGCGCCAAAAGTGAGGTGAAATCTTCTGAACAGGGGTACAGACAGCAACACAAACATTACAGGGGTGGTAACCCTTCCCTATGCTATCCAAAAAAACGTAAAAAAAATAATTTTTTGGGCTGGAGTTCCACTTAAAAAATGTACCCGTCCTGACTTAAATTCAACTTAAGAACAAACCTACAGTCCCTATCTTGTTTGTAACCCGGGGACCGCCTGTACAAAGCATGGCATGACTTCAAGTAAGATTTATATCGGTCTCTGGAAAATGGTCATAAAACCATCTCTGTATAACCAGGAGACCAATGGTAGTTCCAGGATTACTGCTATATTAAGATATAATAATCAAACTCTGTCATACTGGCACACGGCTGTTTCACGTTTATTAGGTCTCATCAATGCAGCATACAAAACCATGGATTCTATACGGTAGAGCGTATGGAGCAATGACAAAGAAAAATCACTGCAGGTATGAACAGAAAAAGCTACACTACAGGAAGAAAATCAATTAGGCGGCACTCGCCTTGTAAAAACAAAAGACAACTGAATTTCTCAGTTTTCAAAAGACGGTGTATTTATACAATATAAAATGTAATTGCATAGTAAAAAATAGAAGTTTGTATAAAAGTAATGTGACAAGAAAATATTCTTACACAGGAATATCCTTCAATTTGCTATTGACTATTTCTTTGTACATAGCAGCCGAGGTCACCTCCTCCATTGGGCACATGATGCCATACTCTTCACAGCCGTGCTCCTGCACCAGAAGATCCGTCTTATGAGGATCAAACATGATGTTATTTGGCGTCACCAGAAGTACACCACTGACCGAACCCTAAAAGAAAAAAGCACACTTCTAAATCTCAGAGCAAGGTTCATGGTTATTAGAATTTTCACAAAAAGCTTGTGAACTGACTGAATATTGACCCAGAAATCTTCACTCTGACCAGCAGACCTTAAAGCGCTTGTTACCCCAACATTTCATATTCCGGATATGTGCCTGCTGTACCATGTACTTTTATGAAAAACTATCCAGTCCTCTTTGTATTGCTTCCTTTGTGTGAAATCCATGCGTTCTTATTTAAAAAAAAAAAAAACAACAACTGACCACACTAGGCAGGATAGCATGGTTCGTTTTCTAGCTGTGCTGGGAACTCAGCTGACTCTGTTCTAATGATCATACTTGTCCTGACTCCCCCACACAGCAAATCACTGGGAAGATCAGTGTAATGTTGTTTCCCATGCCTCAGCTCCTATGCAATAGAGAACAGAGGGTATGTGATCACTTTTAACCACTTCTGGACCGGAAGGATTTGCCCCCTTAATGACCAGGCCATATTTTGTGATTCGGCACTGCGTTACTTTAACGGACAATTGTGCGGTTATGCAACGCTGTACCTAAATAAAATAGATGTCCTTTTTTTCCCATAAATAGAGCTTTCTTTTGGTGGTATTTGATCACCTGTGCGATTTTTATTTTTTGCGCTATAAACCAAAAAAAGAGCGACAATTCTGAAAAAAAAAACAAACAATATTTTTCACATTCTGCTATATAAAACATTCCCCAAAAAAAAATTTTAAAAAATCACAATTTTTTAACATTTTAGGCCAATTTGTTTTCTGCTACATATTTTTGGTATAAAAAAAAATATCGCAATAAGCGTATTTTGATCGGTTTGAGCAAAAGTTATCGCGTCTACTAACTACAGAACAAATTTGTCATTTTTATTGTTTTTTTTTTTTTTACTAGTAATGGCGGCGATCTGCGATTTTTTGCGGGACTGCGACATTGCGGCGGACAGATCGGACCCCTAACTGAGTACTCATTTTTGACACTTTTGGGGGGACCAGTGACATTACTACAGTAATCAGTGCTAAAAATATGCACTGTTACTGTAATAATGACACTGGCAGGGAAGGTGTTAACAGTGTGGGTGATCAAGGGGTTAAATGTGTACCTAGGGGCATGTTTCTAACTGTGGGGGGGCGTGGCTTGTGAAGTGATCATAGAGACCTGTGATCCTATATAGAAGGATCACATGGGCTCTATGATCATTCCAGGGAGAAGAACGGTCGGCTGTGTTTACAACATCTGACTGTTCTTCTCTCTCAGCGGGAAACGATCGTGGGTGTCAGGCAGCAATCGGAGCCTCCTGCCCCGTGCATCGGCTTCCCCGCTGACGAGCGGGGGCGGGAGCGCGCCACCGGCGGCAAGTGCTCACTCCCTGCGCGCGACCGACGTATACCTACTGCGGTTTACACAAGAGCGGCTGCCTGCCGCAGTATAACTGGGGCAGGCGGTCGTAAAGTGGTTAAAAAAAAAAGGGACAAATTTTTTTTATATATATATATATATATATATATATATATATATATATATATATATATTTTTTTATTTTTTTTTAAAGCAGAGACCCTAGAGAATAAATTGGTCGGTTTTGCAATTTTTTATGTCACTTGGTATTTGTGCAGCAGTTTTTCAAACACAATTTTTGGAAAACATACACTTTTTCAAATTTCAAATGCAAAAAATAAATAAAAGTAAATTTAACTATCCATAGGCAACAGTGTAAAACTTTTACAGGTTACCACTTTAGATTTACAGAGGATATCTAGTGCTAGAATTCCTGCCCAGGATCGGACATACACGGCGATACCCCACATGTGGAATGATCGCTGTTTGTTTGTGTGCAAGTGGGACCAACACGCACATTACATTTTTAGATTTTTGTAAATTTTTATTAATTTTTTTTAACTACTTTTATTGCTGTCACAAGGAATGTACATGTTGTGGCAGCAATAGGCACATGACAGGTACTCTATATGGAGGGATCTGGGGTCTATAAGATAAAGGTTACCATAGCAAAGACCCGATCAAAGCCAATCACGGGTTTTTTTGGGTGTCTGACTAGCCAGCGCAGGCTGGGTCTCCCAGTGGGATGGGAAAGCCTGAACATTCCCTCCTGCTGCTTGTAATAGAGATCAAGTAGCTGATTAGCTGTTCCGATTACTTTTACAAGAAAGCCGACTATCAGCTCAAAAAAAACAAAAAACGGTACCCCAGTACAACTATTTGAGTTCAAAGAACGTGCCAGGTACGTAATTTGGTGGCAAGTGGTTATGATGTTTTTTTTATATGTATACACAAATATTTTGCCTCTCATTTCTATTTTAAACTGAATAGGTTGTTTTACAAGGTGATCGTTTAGACCCCATTCACAAGCTCCCATAGGGTAGTACAGGAGCCGTTCTAATAGGAGTGACACAAGTCGCTCCGACTTAGAAAAAGGGTCCTGTACTACTTCGGGGCGACCTGGAGGCGACTCGCATTGACTTCCATTATGTGAAGTCCGTGCAAGTCGCGCTGCACGCGACTTCACAGGTCGCCCCCGAAGTCTTGCACAAGTCGTGCCGCGGTAGTGTGAATAGAGACTTACAATCACTTACAGGTACAAGTGTATGTCCAGATGGTTAATGTGGATTTGTTGGCCCATTCATCAATTTGAAAGGTGGATCTGAGCTTTCTTCTGGTCAGGTATAAAAGAGTCCCCATAGACCAATCTTTCTCAACCTTTTCAACACAAAGGAACCCTTGAAATAAATTTCCGGTTTCAGGGAACCCCTACTAAAAATGACTATATCTACAACTCATGATACATTAGTGTGATGGTCAGTGGGAAGAACGCTCCTTACTCTTGTGGTCATTGGGAAGAATTATCCCCTACAGATAGCTAAAAAGATTATTGGTGTCAGTGGGAACTTATCTGAGATGCAGAAATTGCTCAAGGAACCCCTAGAAACCTCAGGAGGAACCCCGGTTGAGAAACCCTGCCATAGACAATAGATACAATTTTAACAAGTAGAGCCAGAAAAAACGGCCATGCCAGCAGATCCCAGTAAAGAGGCCAGCCTTAGGTCCCTGTAGTGGGTAAAACCATGGATTTTAATGGAGCCACGTAGAGGAGCACATACAGAATACTCAAACCCTACCTGCATTCGATTCTATTTTTTTTTTTTTTGGTTAAGAAGAAAGAATGACAGTTCTGTTCATGAAGTGCAGCTTTGACACAAATTTGATGGGACTTTACACTCTCTGGAACTCAAGTAGCATCAAAGTCCCATCAAAGTAGTGCAGGAACCCTTGGGTCCAAAGTTGCATGTTAGAGTAAGGGGTTAGCGTTACTCGTTGGGGACAGCGGTCTAACCCTAACAATTACCGCTAACCCTAACCCTTAAACCTAACATGAAACTTTGGACACATAAAGGTTTCTGCACTAATTTGATGCTTCTTGAGTGCCAGAGAGTGTAAAGTGGCATCAAAGTCAAATTTCAACAACAGAATTGCCATACTTTACTAATTGCCCCAAAAAAACACTTACATTTTTGGTATGGGTCCACTGAAATCTATTACATGCAAAACACATCCTGCTGCGGAAAAAAAAAAAAAAAGTCCCTGACCCTTTCCAAAAAACGCACCCGCTCAAAAAAACGCATAGATATGAACCAGATTCACAGGAAACCATGTTAAATAGACTGTAGTGCTTTTTGCAAAACACACTAAAAAACACATAGGTGTCAACCAAGGGTCAGGCCAGCATACAAGATTGTCCATGGTTTATAATGAACCCTTAGGGCATTCTTCCATTTTGTGATATATAACGTGTATTGCAACAGACGGTTTCACGCATAAGCGCGAGTATGCATCCGTTTACATTTTTTTTGGGGGGAGGTTGATTTTATGTGCTTGGGTGTAACTTAAAATTATTAAAAACATTTTTTTTTACCCACGTGTGTGGAAGCAAATAGGTGGCAGCGGAGCCACCCGAATGCTTCCACCTGACAAGTGATCCGTCCTGCTTTCCCACAGCAAGGCTAAATGTAGAAAAAAAAACACAAACTGCCTGGTGCCCAGAACCGCATGTCCCGGGCGATTTTCAAATTGTGAATCCCCGCAACAGTGAATGGGCCAACAGAGGCCCAGGTACTAGGATGCAATTTCTGGCACCTGGGATTTTTTGAGCCCTGCTTTACAGCAACGTCCATGGGCTCTTAAATAGAGCCGAAAGTTTGAGTAAACTGTAAGCTTCTATTTATACAAACCCTAAGGCTTCAATCACACTTGTGCAAATTGTCAGGTGACTGTGGACATCAAAGTGGCATGACAAGTCGCAGCGCATGCTTTTCAATGGCATCTGTTTAAGTCGGCGCAACCTAAAGTTGCAGCAACTTTGAAAAGGTGCCAGCACTACTTTGGTGAGGCTTCGGATGTGACTTTGATCCAGATCACAGTCGCACTGGAAATTGTGCGACTTTGGAGCTGCGCTAGTGTGAATGGAGTCTTAATCAGCTGATCAGCAGAATGATATAAAACAGGTAAACATTATAAACATACCCCCACCCCATCCCTTACATTGTGCAGAGTGAAGTTCAGCCACAGAAACGCATGACACATCCATAGAAATACATCAATATACCGGACATACCTTTCCATCAGTAATGTACTTGCAGTTAATCTTCAGAAACTTCTCTGTAAACGCTTCTTCTTCCTCCGATGTGGATGAGACCACCCTGGAAGGACGGACCGATGAGAAGGAGGGGGTTGATGCAGATTCCTTGCGGTGAAGGCCTTGTGGGTCCTAAAAACACACACAGGTCACTGTATAGTATATCCTATTTCATAGTGCCACTCGGCGCTCAAGTGACTGTTCGCTGCTCTCCTCTTCGGATCTGATAACTACAGTGGGAGGGGCTGAGAATCCCCAGCTGACGTCAGCCGGGAGGAGGGGAGGAGAGGAGGAGAGCGGTGACCGGTCACGTGAGTGCTGAAATAAGATATACAGCGGCATATTTTTAATAAACACATATACTGGGCATATCATTTAATGGAACACAGGGGATTGTAGCAATGACAACAGTTATGATAGCAGCAGGACGGGAGGGGCAGGGAGCAGGTTGACACTGTCACTAGTTGACAGGTGGGGGGGGGGGGTGAGAGGCAGAGGGATAATGGAGGTACGTAAACTGACCACGGTGTCAGGGCTCAGCAGCCATGATAAACGTGGTCAGTTTACAGAGGGGAAAGGGCAGCACCAAACAGGATCAACCAGGTATTTTAGACCGTAAAAAGGGCCAAATTACACAGCACAAGCCCTGTGCTGCTATTCATCCTTTAAAGCAGGGGTCTTCAAAATTTCTAAAGGGTCAGTTTATTGTTCTTCAATGTTTAAGAGGGCCGGACTGTGGCTGGTGGGAGAAGAAAATGCCCTGACATCAGGGGGAGGAATCGCGCCCCACCGTTGGGACCCAGGGGGGAGGAATCGCGCCACACCATTTGGACCCAGGGGGGAGGATTCGCGCCCCACCGTTGGGACCAAGGGGGCAGGATTCGCGCCCCACCATTGGGACCCAGGGGGGAGGATTCGCGCCCCACCCTTGGGACCCAGGGGGGAGGATTCGCGCCCCACCCTTGGGACCCAGGGGGGAGGATTCGCGCCCCACCCTTGGGACCCAGGGGGGAGGATTCGCGCCCCACCCTTGGGACCCAGGGGGGAGGATTCGCGCCCCACCGTTGGGACCCAGGGGGGAGGATTCGCGCCCCACTGTTGAGGACCCAGGGGGGAGGATTCGCGCCCCACCATTGAGGACCCAGGGGGGAGGATTCGCGCCCCACCTTTGAGGACCCAGGGGGGAGGATTCACGCCCCACCGTTGGGACCCAGGGGGGAGGATTCACGCCCCACCGTTGGAGCCCAGGGGGGAGGATTCGCGCCCCACCATTGGGACCCAGGGGGGGAGGATTCGCGCCCCACCGTTGGGACCCAGGGGGGGAGGATTCGCGCCCCACCGTTGGGACCCGGGGGGGAGGATTCGCGCCCCATCAGTTGTGTGAGTGGTAGGAAAAGTGTCTCATCATTGGTATCAGTGGGAGAAAGAATATCCCAAGGGCTGGATAAAAGCAAGCAAAGTGCCACATTCGGCCTAAGGGCAGCAGTTTGGAGACCACTGGTTTAAAAGGACATGATCAATTTTTTGTTATTAGGGTTACACAGCCATTTTTAGAACTGTGTTTTATTGGTTCCTCAAGCCAAAAGAAATGGGATTGTGTAGGCAGTAACAGGAGTTAAAAAATATTTATTTATACAATTTACATACAAAGTGAGAGCAGTAAAGACAACAGTGGTAGTAACAACCGCTAGTTTTTCTTATACTTTAGTTCTATTGAGGTGATCCGTCGTTTAAACTGTGAAGACATTCGGATTGGATGTGAGCCAAACTGACGGTTTTCCGACGCGTTTTGGCTGTAGAAATATAGCCTTTATCAAGATATCACCACAAAATATTCTAGAAAAGTGAACAATTTCAGTATTAGTGAAATCACTAATACTGAAATTGTTCACTTTCTAGAATATTTTGTTACTACCACTGTTGTCTTTACTGCTCTCACTTTGTATGTAAATTGTATAAATAAATATTTTTTAACTCATGTTACTGCCTACACAATCCCTTTTCTTTTGGCTTGAGGAACCAACAAAACACAGTTCTATTATCTAGGGATGACGGCAACCACCTATACTCTTAGTATTTCCATAGACACCCAACAACACAGCCATTTTTAGCTTTGACAACAAAACCTGGAAGCTGATTGGTTTCTATGCAGAGCTGCACCAGATTTTGCACTCTCTAGTTTTAGTAAATCAACCCCATTGTGTAACATTGAGCCTGCATGTCTAAAGAGCCAATATGTCTTCCCTATTTATATAAACAACTACACAGTATATGCAAAAACAAAAAATAATATAATGGTGGAAAAATAAAAAAAATTTAAACAACATGAAGTAAAGAAAAAAAAAGTCAAGTAGATCCTTTTTAGGTGTACAAAAAAAAAAAAAAAAAAAAAAAAAAAAAAACCTGAGAAGACTATACAATCTCTTTACGCCTTAGATAGTGATTGCAGTAAGGCAGCAGAACATCACATATGCATGCAGGTGCTATAAAACATATAAACTCATATCACACAAGCTTGTATAGTCTCTGATCCTAAAGTAAAAAAAAAAAAAAAAAATAATAAAACACATGAAGGACAGAATATATAAATACACCATACTTACAATGGTTTTCTCAAATTCCACTTCCGAGGAGGTTGGAGATAGAGGACTTATGGGACTGAGGGACGGGGAGCTCTCCACACTGGAAATGTAGTCGGGGTCAGGGACGTATAGCAGCTTAAAATAAGAATAAAAATCAATAGATGGCATTATTTTCAGAAACTTAAAACATCCCAAAGGGACATAGAAGGAAGAAACTTACACTCTAAAAAGCCTAGCAATGCCGCATTTGTTTTAAAGGTCTTATTTTAATATATAGCTTAATACTGAAAATCCCCATTACCCAAGCACCTGACATTTTTTCAGAGGTGTCATTGATGTAGCTTCATATAGATTTGCAAATAAATACAACAGAAACCATCTCAGCTAGTATAGCTAGTATTGCACGGTTTAAAGAATTTGGTGTGAGTAGCTAAAATTATTACAATACACATGCTAAATTTCAAAAACAATATTTTTAGATAGTGAATAGTCAAAAGATGACAATCCCAATTCAGTGGCTCTTAGCCACTAATATATGCCCATGCATGTGCAAAGAGAATAATGTTCCGCTATAGGCTTCACCTTCCTCACCAGCCACGTGACATCAGGAGCAGGCACCCCGTGGTCGTCAACCACTTCACGCCCAGCACCCCAATCCTCAGAAGGGTAAAAAGGCGCTCACTGTAAAAGCCAAGGTTACATTTATTGAAGCAACTCAGTGCACGGACAAGTCCACCGGGTGCACCCAAACTAACACGTTTCACTCCTAAGTGGAGTTGAACCATGGCTTCCACGATGAGTAGCTTTTTCCTCTTTCTTCTGAGGACAAAGTGTGAAATGTAGTCCCATGGTGGCCATCAAGACAGCTGCCGGTTGCACGTTCTTGGAAAGGAAATCAACCTGGCAACTTAGAAAACTGGTAAAAGTTTACGGAGAATCCCCTAATGTGCATAACCTTATCTCAATTAGCACTTCCTACATGTATATAAATGTACCCCCAAAATGTGTGTACTTTTATTTCAAACAATCCCTTAAGTTTTTTACATTTCTAAAAATACCGGGAACGGTTAGTTATACAGTAAACCCCCCTCCATTGCGGGGGTTACGTTCCGGACCCAGCCGCGAAAAGTGAAATTCCGCAAAATAGAAAAACCCTATTAAAATGCATTGTAGGCATGTTTTTTTTACTGTCACTGTACGTGTAAAAGCATTTTAAGGTCTTTAAACACACTTTTAAAACAATAGCAACTCATTTAAACACATAAAAGATACTGAGAGACATAGCAAGAGCTATGAAAAACACAAAAATATTTAATTTTTAATGATTTATATAGTAAAATAACATTACAAAAAAAAAAAAAAACGCAATATACCGGGACCGCAAAAACTGAACCGCGATGGAGGCGGAGCGGGGGTTTACTGTATTATAGTTCTCCTGGCTAGAAGAAAACAACCACATATGGAGTGACACATTACAGTCCCATTGCCCTCCACAATCTAGCACTCAATGTCTAACTGGGGTCAAGGGCTGTCCCATTGGGGCTCATAGGAGGGCCCTTATAGCCCTGTGTAAGCTCTAACCTTGTACTGGCGTGGAACTTAAAGTGATTGTAAAGTCTCATTTTTTTTTTTCTATTAAAATAGCAAACATAATATTCTTACCTTCACTGAGCAGTTGGTTTTACACAGCCTGGATCCTCTTCTTCTCAGGTCCCTTGTTGGTGCTCCTGGCTCCTCCCTCCTCTTGAATGCCCCCACTACAAGCAGCTTGCTATGGGGGCACCCAAGTCGAGCTGCACTTCTTTGTATCCATGGCCCCGCCCCCTTTCTCTCCTGATTGGCTAACTGATTGACAGCAGCAGGAGCCAATGGCAACACTGCTGTATCTCAGCCAATCAGGAGGGAGAGCCCGGATGGCTAAGGCACTCGTGGACATCGCTGGATAGAGAGGGGGCTCAGGTACGTATTAGGGGGGCTGCTGCACACAGAAGGCTTTTTATCTTAATGCATAGAATGCATTAGGAATCAAAAAAACCTTCTGCCTTTACAACCACTTTAAAATAACTTCACAGGATGCTGTTATGTTCCCCTAAATGGTGAAAGTACAGGCTCACATTAAAGAGAAATTAGAAAGATTTTTGGTCCATGGTATTTTTCTTTAAGATTACAAGTTAATAAAAAGTTATGTATTATTTTCATAGTGAAACCTTTAACTACAGGGTGCATCTATGACAATGATTTCACAGTGAATGCTTTTTGAAGCCCAACTCAGCATGCACACTCAGTCTACCTAAAAGGCTGTACGAGGCATATCCACGGGGTAGGACAGGAAAGAGGAAGGGAGTACCTCCTCTGACTCATTCATCTGTGTACAATCTAAGCTCCTGCTATTTATACACAAGCTATTGACAGCATAGCGGTAAAATAAGCCTGGTAAAAGTAAGACGAGGACTACAGCTCTTGGTCCTGTCCACCTTGTGAATGCGATATATTCATGTATAAATCATATTAAATTGTGATGAAAAAAATTTTATATTTTTAAAAATGCTATATTTTAATTTTGAACAAGGAAAATTTATGCAAAAACACCATGTACAAAAAGCAAAAGGTAAGTCTTGAGGTACACATACCCCTAGATAAGATCCTGTGCTCTAAGTAAAATACAATCAAAATAATATACAGAGAGCATACTTGTCCGGGTACGACCGCTCTGGAGAAAAGCTTATTGAGCTGAACCAGCTCATTTGGTGTTGTGTCAAACTTCAGGGCAATGCTGTTCAGCGAATCCCTGGATTCCACCTGTAGAACAAAAGAAACTTTAAATTAAAACAGAAAAAAAGTTCTGCAAATCAAATTTCCAGGAGGAAGACTAATTAAGTGGTTGCAAACCTCAGACCTAAAATATGAACAAAGCATATCCGCCTATAGTTTTTACTTATCTTAATCAAGAACACTAAGTGCAATATTTGTCTGCTGCCTCGTTCCTCTGACAAGTCTTCCTGACACCAAGAAAAAAAAAAAGGGGGAGAGAGGTGGGACCTCCAGTTGATTGACAACCTCAGCCCTGCTCCTGTGTGAAGGGGGACTATCTCTTCCCTTCAATCAGCTCTCCCCACTAAGCTCTGCAGAGGGTAATTTCAGCTCTCCACCCCTTTTTTTTCCCCAACAGCTCAAACAAGCTTTATAAATTCTGGACTTTAAATGGAAGTGGAGGAGATAAGGCTGCAAATAAACAGGTACAACTTTTGTAGGAAGATTGGTTTCATTCAGTGTATGACCTGAAGCCAGTCACATCATTGGGTAGATGTAAGGGTTTAAAATCACTTTTGAGGCAAATTACAGCCCCTTTCCCCCCCCTTCTACTGATACTTACCTTTGCTCTACTCCCCTATGGTTTGCCTGCTGAAGTCCTTTGGGACAACTGGTACTTCTGAGTATAAGACAGCATGTATCAATGACGCAGTGCTGGTTGGGTTAGAGGCCTATCATCAGACCTAAGCACCGTCATGTAGGGGTAAGTTGATAAGCCCATGGAAGCTCAGACACAGACATTAAAACAGAGCTATTAGCCAAGGGAAAATGTACAAAATAGAAGAACGCTGTGCCTTTCTGTAGATGGAAAATGCAGCTCTCTGCAAACAATGGTTTTCCATGTGTCCTGTTCACACTTCCACACTCCAGGGAATAGTGGTGCGGAAAAATGCAGATATGTTGCAATCTTCTGCACCATCGGCATGTCCCTGCATTTCTATTCACAGCAGCTGAGAAAATTGTGACATTCCATTAGAGTTTAGAAATAAAAAAAAAAATAGGGAAACTGCCTTGCATTGTAAAAAAGCAAGGCACCGCTCCCCAGCTGCAATCATTACCCGCAGTGAAAAACGGGTCGTTTTGTTCTAAAGGGGTAGTGTGAACCCACCCTAAAGTACAACTAAAGCCAAACCTTCTTTACATTTGTCTAGAGTGGTAAAGGGATATAAAATCTGTTTTTTATTTCTGCCCCGTTCAGGATATTTCAGTGTAATTGTCCTCGGAGATCACCAATGTCACCGGCAAATTAAAGTGGGGGTAAATCCAGGAGAAGAGGAAACAAGCGAGAGTCTTCCAATGGGGGGACACTTGTTCCTGTGACCACTGTCCAAGAGGGGACTTCCTTCAAATTGAGAGAACAGCTCACTTCCTGTTGAGTCCACAGAACAGGAAGTGAAGGGCAGTGCCACCTTAATAGCATCATGGATTCCTGGGCAAAGTAACAGGCCCTTACCAAAGATATAGTTACCGGTACCGATCACTTACTGTGCTCCTTTAGAAAAGGAAGTGGCCTATAATCAACATCTTTACTGGCCCTTTCCCCCACTCTCCATCCTGCTGCCGGCGGGAGAGGGGAGGAAAGAAGCCTGCAGCTGCGGAGGTGAAGCAGGGCCACACAAGGGGGCCAAAGCAGAGGAGATAATCAGATAGTGGACAGGAAGAGGTGATTAGTGTGGCGGGTGGGGGAAAAGTACTGGAACCAACCTTATGCTGCTCACCCTGCAACAGCTGGAAGTCCGGCTGGAGGGAGGAGGAGATACCGGCTTCCAGCCACTGTGGCGAGAGTCACAAAAGATCGGTTCCACTTATTTCCCCTGCCCGCCGCACTGATCACCCGCTCAGTCCATATCCAATTCCAAACTGAAAACAGATCTAACCCTCCACTACATTTAATAAAAAGTTTTGCTTTAGATATTCCTTCAAGCTTTTATAGGGCAAGGCAACAGGGCATCACAGAGACAGCGTTTATATACAGGGAAGCGGATTGCAGAGGTGCCATCGTGGGAACCTGTCAATTTAGCCTGAAAGGGCAAAAAGCCATGTTCATTTTAAAACAATCCCAAGACTATTCTAGCTCACACCATGCCCTGTGAGTCAGGTGATCATCTCACTGCAGCAATTAAAAGCATTGAGCCGTTTCTACCGTTCTCCGGTTCATGAGCAGCAATGAATTGGCAATTGGAAAATGGGCAAAAGAACAAACACTCCCCGGAGATTCAGCAATGGCAAGATCTGCACTTTACACAGACAATAGCACAATTGTAAACTATCTCAAATCTATAATCAGCAATATATCAATTGTTTGCACTATATTTACTGTTGTTGTTGTTGTGTTATTTTTGTTAATAGCACAATTGTGGCTGAAATTCTCTAAATGATAACTCTACTTTCATCGGAAGTGCAGTTATCCTTTTATCTGCCTCCCCAACATAAACTAACCTTCTCTACCCCTCCACCCCAGATCTGTGGGCAGCAGAAACCTTAGACACCTCCAGATAAAATCTTTTTTTTGTCTGGCTGGTCAATTACAATATAAGGCTACATTCACAATGGCATTTAACACCCATCAAACACCTATGGAAATGATACAATGGACAGCGTGATGTTCACATGATCGAAACATGAAGCGTTAAGTGTCGCTTCAAAATTGAAGCCTCATGTCAGGTCTGGAGGCATTTGAAGCCTTTCAACGCCTTCCATTCAAGTCTATGGAAACAAGCATGCAGTTGTGGTATGTTCGTACAGTGAGAATTTTAGCTGGTAAAGAGGGAGAAAAAAAAAAAACAGCGTGGGGTTCCCTCCCCCCCCCCCAAAAAAAAAAAAAAAAAATCCTGACCCTTATCCAAGCCCGCAGCCTGGAAGGTCAGGAAAGGGAGGGGGTGAGAGAGCACCCCTTCTGAACCATACCAGGCCACATGATGCTTGTCAACCGCTCTGCAAACGCGCATAGGGCGTTTGGCTGAGCATTTTTAATGCTCATTAAATGCTTATCAACCGCACCTATTAAAAGGTGCATTTGATACGCTTCAGTATTTGGAGCAAGTGTAAACAAGCCCTTAGGCCATTTCCCGGAGACAGCTCCGTAGAATTCTATGCGGTTCTATTGAGGGGGTATTGCCACTGAGTCAGGGGAAAGGTGATTTTATCTGAATGCACCAGTTTCTTGGTGGATCCAAGCAGGTATAAATCCAGGGTTATACATTGGGGCTGTAACAGAACCGTGACCCACACTGTTTGTGGGCTTCCAACAGTATACAGCTTCCGTCAGTCTTGAACAAAGATCTCAAATATTCCAGCCGCCCCCATACAAAGCTAGCCGACAACTTAGCTTGTTCTGGAACCTTCTCCTTTATTGAACAGTCACACAGAATTTATATACAGCATGGACATCCCCCTCCTGATCAAATTACCCTATCAGGTCACGTGCCTGATTACATTATCCTATGGAGATGAAATTGTATACAGAAATATAATTAACAGATCTACAGAACAACCAACACAAGCAGTATACTATTTCCACTCAGCAACTAACAGGTGACAGTGATTCAATCAACCTGAGCCAATTAACTAGCAGACGAGCCAATTAACTAGCAGACGGCCGCCCTCGAGCTCCTGAAATACAATACACATTGTAATAAGTGTAAACACAGAACCCATTGTAGATAACAGGTGGGTAAATCAGCATATTCAACGATGTGTGGAACACAGGTGGTTGAGCTGATGATATTAGCATCTGCTAGGAGTCTGACTGTGTGAAGCAGTCTTCACATGTTTTTTTTTTTTTTAAATACATGGTTGAGAAATACCACTGTCCCATTTGAAGCAATCCAAACCATATTCTCAGTGTCCTTTAAGTATCCATCTTTAACTCCTAGTGACGGTGAGTACAGTCGCAGGGGCCAAAAGCATAAATATACTCCACTTTTGGGACTGCCTGCACAGCCAGTCTTCCATTTACAAAGATGATGTTTGTGAACGAAAGACTACAAGTCCCATTCCCCACTGAAGCAGAGGAACAACTAGTTCTCAATGGGGCACAAGTTTGGTGATGTCACCACACTCATAGTCTATTGATTACTTCCTCCATCCTCATGACAGAAGGTCTATACCCTCTGGAAGAAAAAAAATATATACATATACGATATAGTGGAGACTGTGATGTCACTGCCCCACCTCTCCACATCATCTGAACAGAGAATGCTTTTCATTCATTCAGAAAATGTCAAGCATTCTCTGGCTGGCCCCTGTGCCAAGCAGATGGCCTCCTGTGTTTAATAACCAACAGGGCAGTCACCATAGGCGTGCGCACAGGGTGTGCCAGGTGTGACTGGGCACACCCTAATAACCCCCTGCAGTGCCGATTCCTCCTGCTTCCTGTCTCCCCCCTGCAGTGCTGCCAGCTTCCCCCCCCCCCCTCCTCTCAGGAGGGGAAAAGGGGCTTGAAAATATTTAATTTACCGGGCCCTTCCTTTTTTGAATGAACACAGTGAGTGATCTGTGCTGATCACTCCTGTGTTCATTCTTAACTGAAGCATAGTAAACTATGTTTACTGCAGGATGCAGAGAAAGGGACTGGGGAATCTCTGTCCTCAATTTCTTTCTCTGACTCATAAGTGAGACATTAGTGGTCTGTTTAGACCCTTAATATTTCACCAAAGCCCCATGACGGGGCTCCTAAATAAATTGTAAAAAAATATTGTAAAAATAATTTTAAAAAATAACTATAAAAAAAAACTAATGACACTGTCCACTGCCCTACTGACACCATTATTTGCTCTACTGACACCTTCCATTGCTATGCTGTTATACACGCATGTGTGTTTGTGCTCTGGGTGCACACCCTAATGCAATAGGCTGCGCCCACCAATGGCAGTCACTCTGCAAAGGACCCAGCAGCTAGTGAAGATCACCATTGTAGTGTTGCCTACTATAATGATTTTCCGGCTTCCTTGGAGATCAGCCAGGTACGGTATATGAATAGATGGACCAAATGTAACTATGGAAAAAAATCTCCATATCAACAATTTATCTTTTAGGATGATCACTTTCATGCATTCAATCTGGCACCACAATGCACAAACGCAGGGTACATTTTTGTACCGGGCACCGGTGCACTTTAATCTAAATGGGATAGCCATTCTGACTTTAGCACTCTTGCACCATTTACTGGACAGCAATGGCAGTACCCCAAAAGATGGGCTTTCTGGAGTTTAATATGCAAAGAGACGTTCGCAGCACAAGATCAAAAAACATCCATCACAGTACAGACATACTGTACTGTGAATGCAGTGCAAGGCTTTTTGTTGTACCAACAATACAAGCCCAATGGGCTCGCCCAAGCAGTAAAACATGAAATAAGAGGAAGGATATTTCAGAACTGACTGGTGCAGCAGAAACTGTCCTTGTAGAAGGTGTGATATCAAAGACAGCACTGACATACAGGAAATCTTCTGGTAATCACAGGAGTAAGCGTGTTTTATCCAAAGGCTCCGCTTCTACTCAGCAATGAACTGGAAAAGTCCAGACCTTAGAAGGCAATGAGGATTTTCCTTCATCGATTACCTGCTTTAAGGCTCGCACACACTATAAGAAAGTTGGGCAAACATTTTCGTCCGAGAAACAATCTTAAAATTTTCTGATAGTGTGTACCCAACTTTCCACAGCCGATTCTGCCCTTCCGAACGAAATTTCCAAAGGGACAAAAATCCCTTCTGGACAAAATGTTTTTCTCATACAGGAACAGAACAATTTTCCTTAAATGCATACCATTTTTGTCTGATTTTCGTATACGAAAAATCAGAAACGAAAGACTATGCATGATTAGAACCCATTAAAAAAAAAAAAAAAAGCCTTTGTCTTACGAAAATTTTCGTGCCAATTTTTCTTTATCGGTTTCGATTTGTTGTGAAACAACGTGGGAAATCGGACAATTATTCACCCGATTTTCCTATAGTGTGTACTCCACTTAACTTTAGAGTGTATGTCTAGATATTTTTTTTCTTGCTGCTGTTGAAGGTGTGTCCCTTACTTACTGTCTGGCGATTAGTTGTCACTGGGACAGGAGAGGAGGGGAAATCTCTTTAGGAGAGTGCAAGGATAGCTGTAAAAGCACATCCTTCATCACTTTGGAAAAAAATATATGTATAGCCCAAACCCCAAGTTTTAAAAATAGAGTAGGGAAGGGTTTTTTTTTTTTTTTTTTTTGCTGCCTTTGTACTGAGATTTCACTTCACTTTCCTCATTAGGAAGTTCGAATTCCCATCTTAGACAGTTGTCACTAGAACATTTGCCCCACTGGAAGATTTCCCCTCGCCTCTTGCACTCAGGACAACTCTAAACAACTTTGTTTTTGCAACAATGGTCATCAGAATGAATAGCGGGGTAAATCTTCTCAGTTAGGGGGGCAGGCCACACAAGAGGCAGAGGGTCTCTTTTCTACTCTATCCAACACCAATAACTTTGCGGTTGTGTACACTTCAATGCTATATCTTTTGGGAGTAAATTTGAGAATGTTGCCATAGGTAGCACCACCTAAGGACAAAGATGTTAATTAACTAAAACTGGGGAGTGCAGTGTCCCCGTCTCACTGATGATAGCAAACCATGACCGCTGGAGGTGCTCACAGGGCTGGAGGAGGTGTCTGGGGGGGTCCACCTCAATCGGACATCACTTCCGCCTTATACCCACAGGAGTCCCGTTACTTCTCCTCCAGCCCTGTGAGCACCTCCAGTGGCCGTGGTTTGCGGTCATTGGCAGGAAGGGGAAACCGTAGATTTGGATTTGACTACATATTTACTTTGCGAGTTGTTATAACATTTTAATAAACTGCCTGTTGCTGCACTACATGGCGCTTCGCTTTTTTTTAACTGGGTTCACACACACCGGAACGGTGGGGGAACTCGCATGTGATTCGGACAGGTGTCGCACGGTATTCCTGTTCAAATTGCATGTGATTTTTTGCAGTGTAAATTGCGTCTATTCATTTTTAATAGAGGCAAAACGCACCACAAAGTATCGGTATTCCACTGAAAGGATCTGTACTCGTACTTGCCGATAAAGCCGGTATCAGGGCATTCCCCGACTCTCAATAAAAACCAATCAGCTTCCAGGTTTTTTGTCAAAGCTTAATTGAACAAGCTGAAGTTAGAAGCTGATCCTGCACAGATGCACCAGATAGCACTAGCTATTTAGATTTAAGCCTCGTACACACGCAACGATTGTTGGCCGACCAATCGGCTGTCTTTTGTCCAGTGTTGTTGTGTTGGTTGAAATGTGCTCTAGAATGCACACAAATTTTTTCGGCCAACAACAACCAACTTCAGAAGTGATGTCATGTGATGGTTTACTTTCCGTGTGTTTTTTCTTCTCTGAGCATGCCCAGTCTTGCTCATCTGATGTTGTCTGCCAAAATCTGTACGGACTGACGAACAATCGGCCGTTGTGGTGACGGCCAACAAAAATTTTATAGCATGCAGACCAGATTTTGTTCGGCCGAAAAGTCGCAGTCGGTTGTCGGAATCATCATACTAACAAGCCGACAATCGGCCGATTGGACGTTGGCGGAAAATTCACGGCCAACAATCGTTGCGTGTGTACGAGGCATTACAGATATTTTGGTAGTTCACACTTGTACTGCAATAGAGTATGTATCTGCCTGAGCTAACACTTTCAGGCTATACTTGCAGTGGTGGCAAAACACAAGGTTGAGCTGTGCTTTTTAGCCATCACCCTGATGACTCACTCTTAAGGCCCGTACACACTTGACGAAAATCGGACGAAATATCCTCCGAATTTTCTCTCTCATGCTTAGCGGTCATAACCGTTTTTAGTTTTATTTTTATTTTTAGAGTGCATAATGTTCACAAAATTTCTCGTCCGATTTTTTTTTTTTTTTTTTGGGACATTTGTCCCTAGGCTTCCGGGTTGTCAGCAACTTCAGATCATGCGCGGTCTTTCGTATCCGATTTTTCAGGGACGTACTGCATACACATTAAACGAAAATTGGTAGTCTGGGGACGGACAATAAAAATTTTGGCGTTTGTCCCTCAGTTTTTTTTCGTTGAAAATGTCGGCATTGGCTGCTGAAAGTTGTGTACACACTAGCCGAGAATCGTACAGGAATTTTCGTCAGATTTTCTACTAGTGTGTACCCCACTTTAAGCTGCAAAGGTAAGGAATGGCGGGGGGGGGGGGGGTACACATGTCGTGTATCCCAACCCCCATTAAAGCAGAGAGCTGCTGACTGACAGCCACCAACTCTCGGACCGATGCTGCATCCACCTAGGAAAGAATGAATCTGCCAAAAAAAAAATTACTTTCTCTTTTAAATTTAAAAGTAGCAAACCTGGAAACGGTTAAGAAGTGGTCTCACTCACCACCAGAGCACCAATGATTGTGTTTTTTTTTTTCCTGGACCTACCAAACCCTGCGCTATCAGATTGCCCCATTGAACTAGTATACAGAAAGGAAGGCAGTATGTGTATTGAGCAATAAAAGGCTACGTGGTAGGAGACAGTTCCCATTATTAGAACCTAGCATACGTCAGGAATGACAGTTAAAATAAGGAACATGGTCATTAATTACCTACATTAATCAAATAGCTGATAAACCTACTACAGGCATAAGTGAGAAATGACAGAGCAAAACATAATAGAGAAAACACAATAATAAAGCGGAGTTCGAGGTATGGGGATTTTTACATAGTTACATTGGACCACGGAGTATGTATGTGCCATACCGGTGTGATCCCTGTGGAAGCTGGGAATTATTATATCTGCGACAATGATCTCCACTAGCAACAAGCTCCCGTGCCAAGCAGCTGATCGGCTTCGTTGTAAACACAGGCAGTCACTCATTCCAGATGCATTTCCTCAATGAATGCAAAGTGTTCTCAGATTTCTGACATTATTGCCCAGTTCCACCTCATCCAATCAGGGAACGTTTTGCATTAATTAAAAAAACGCAGTGTTCAAGGAATGGTGTCCATGCCGAGTGAGCAATCTCCTGTGTTCAATATGGAGCAGGGCCGCCGTAGGTGGTGCCTTCTACAATAATTTTCAACTTCCACAGGGGTCGCACAATATGGCTCACACATATTTACATTGGTCCAAGTTGGACCAATATGGACAATATCAAAATTGCCATACCTGAAATCTTTGAATCTGAATTCAAGGTGTGGATATTTTTGCATAGTTAAATTGCTCCAACTGGGACCATAGCAAGTATGTATATTCCGTACCTGGTTGATTCCACATGGAATCAAAATCAATGTAGTAGTTGTCGCTTCTACAGTGATCCTTTCTATCTTTCAGGTGCCATGCTAGGCAGCTGCCCTGATGCTGCACAGTAACCACGGGGGTAGGGGAACTGGTGGTCGAGTGCTTATAACTGGCACAATTTAGAATACGCCTTGAATATTTCTAATTGAAAACAGGGCGTTCATATGTTCTATGAGATACTTTTATTAGTCAAGAAATGTAACTTTTTCGAAGATCCTTTATTTGTGGAAGGTTCCCATTACCCTTTCTCCTTCTGGGTCACAGCTTGAACCCATTAGGGGTGACCCATAGGGAGGACACGGACACGCTATTACTATTATTGCAACCCCATTGACTTCCACTTCTACATTATTTAATATACTTATTAACTTTTCATTATCGCTCATTGACTCTCTCTATATCTTGTATACCATTTGCCCACTCTATATTTGGACTCTATCTTCTTTACATTTTTGTTGTATCCTTTTTACACTTCTGTTGTATCTATTGCATGTACATAACTCGAATAAAATACTTTGAATGAGAAAACAGGGCGTTGTCTGATTGGACATGGTGGAGATTGTAACGTCACAACCTCACATCTCTATCTCATCCAATCAGAGGACATCTTGTATTCACTGAGAAAATGCATATAGTTCTCTGAATGGAGCCTGCGCTGAGCTAGCAACCCTCATTAGTTATTATGCAGCAGGGCAGCCACTGGGCATAGTAGCAGTGCTACTACAATGATTTTCTGCTTCCACAGGGATTTGCTAGGTATGTAACATACATACATACTGTAAGGGATTAGCTCGGTGGTAGGCGTGGATGACGCCTTGGGGGGTGCGTTTTCCCAGAGAGGTAGCCGACAAGTGCTTGCAAACAAACAGTGTGGTTTATTAAATGGTGTTTTCTTCACCAGGCTGTATGCAGCAAAACATCCAAAATAAAATAAAACAGAAAATAAATGCTTGCCTCTGTGGGCGGCTACCTTCTCACAACTGGAACCTGCCTAAGTGTCTGTCTCCAACCTACCGTCGGGCAGACTTCCTTGTCCTACAGCGGACACTCAATAGTCCTTTTATAATAGCTTCACAGGGCAACACAGTCCTTTTGTTTCTTTCACATCAACAGTTCGTCTTCTCACCTTTGAGACGTATTCACCCTTGGTTACCGTCCCGGGCACACATCACTCCGGGGGGTCTTCTCCCAGGACCACACATCCTGTCGGGAGGCACACGCTGACTGTCCTCCTGCTCCCAGCCCACATGGCTTCAGGATGCAGCTTCTGGAGGCAGCAAACAATAGGAATTTCTCTGAACAAATTATAGAGCCTTAACTCCCTCATTCTGAACAGGTGAAGGCCTTTCAACTTCCTGCTGGCTAGCTCTGTAGCCAACACCCTAAATTAATTAATGGACTTTCTAAATCAGGTGGAAATGTATCTCCTTCCTGTGACTACATTCCCAGATTTAGCTGACTTCCTGTTACATACCCCCCCCCTCTTGTTTCAACCCTAGGGTTGGGACACAGATTTCCAGGCACGCATGTGTCAAGCACTGCTGACTCACTGATAAGCCTACTATTATCCTCAAGCTTCCGGATGAAACTGTTTTGTCATCTTCATTGACGGATTTCTCATAAATGCCACACAGTTTGTCTCTCATCTCATATACACATTCTTCAACTGCATTTTTGGCATCATTTCGCTCCTTCTCGTTTCTGTCATCTTCATTGACAGCTTTCTCATAAATGTCAGACAGCTTGTCCCTCATAACCGTCTGTCCAATCCACCACGGAGGACCGTGATCCATAGGCAACTCAATTGGGCTAGTCTTAATGTCTTCAACATTCTTAAGACGCCTCTCTCTGCAATCCATAAATGTTTTCCACAAAACTTTGAGAACCTTTGCTTCACTAAGCTTTGTTCCAAGTAGGGACTCTTGACATCCCTCTGTGACTTGAGTTGCCTCTCCATACAGCTGTACACAATCATTGACTTTTTGTTGTAAAAGGGAATGATCTTCCTTCTTGAGCTTTGCTTGCTCTAAGATGCTGTGCAGAGGATTTTCCAATTGAGACAACAGGCTGTCACACATTTCTTCAAAGTGACCCCTGTTCCTTTTCCCAGAGATATCAATATCATTCAAACATTTCATATTCATAGGCAGATCTGAAGCATTTGCACTCATCAACTTCTTAAACTTTTCGCCCTCCTGAGCGAGTCGCAGTAAAGGCCTACTATTTGATTTGATATTCAGTTTATATTTCTTGCCAAACTCTTCACAGAAGTAGCCAACCAGAACATCATCAACTTTCCTTCCACCAACATAGGGGTCAAAGGCAACAACACAGTTGAACCCAGCGATCTGGGTGGTATCCATTATAGACCTCCTCTCTGCATCAGTGAAGAAGCATGGAACTGCAACACATTCTTTTACAGGTTTCTTCAATGCACTTTCTGCTGAACTATTTGACCGCTCAAGGTCACCTAGTTCTTTTTCTCTATCTGAATTCCACATGGAATGCATCTCAAGATCACGATCAAACTTCTGCCACCCGTCTTTCACCAGTTCCATTTTGGAAACACTCCCTGAAAGGCACTTATTCATTTGCTTCACGTTTTCACCAACAGCCTTAGTTTTCTCCACTAGGTTTTCAGCCTGAACTGAGAAATCACCACATTTCTTACTCAGCTCCTTTGTTTGCTGAAGCTCTAATGATACATTTTCCAATGCTTGAAGTTTTTGAAGGAACGGTTTATTCCAAAGGGGTGATTCAAGCCACGTGTCATCACATTTCTGAGGCTCACTCAGGACAGACCCCAAAACACTGATCCTTTTAAAAACTGCATCAGGCACACTATCCCCTCTTTGGGACAGATCCTCTGTTGCCTGGAATTCCTCTTCCAGTTCCTGCAACGGAATCTTCATCTCTTCTACTTGCTGTTCTAAGGCTCGCTTAGACTTTTCTAGCTCCTGAACGCTTTTCACAACATCATCCTTGGAGCTGACCAAATCTTCCATTTCTGTACACAGCTGTTGGTTAACTCTTTCTAGTTCAACCTTACACTCTAGAGCTTCCTCCAAAGAGCGAGCCAAGAACAGGGCTTTGCTCTCGTTATCACGCACCTCCGTTTCTGCACGGGCGCGTTCTTCTGCATATTTTGCAGACACAGTCTTCTCTTCACCAAGCATCTGATCAAACTTCTTTTTCACATCTTCAACACACTGTAATGAACCAACGCTTTCTTCCATGCGTTTTTTCATAACCGCTATCTGAGCTTGCAATGTTGCGACTTGCTCTGATAAGTTTTTCTTTGCTTCCGCCTCCTCTTTTAATTGTTCCAGGAAGCCATTTTTCTCATCTTCCATTTGTTTGAGCTTTGTGCTAAAACTCAGCCTTTGACACCTCTCTTCCTGTAAGAGTTCCTGCGTGTCTTGCAGCTGCGATTCCAAGATAGAAAAATCTTCCGCAATTTCTCTAGATTTGCTGTCTGCTTGAGAAAGCTGATTTGTAACATTGTCCAACTCAACCTGCAGTCGGTTTGCCTTCTCTGACAGCTTAGCACACAATCGGTCACCTTCTGACACCTTGACTTGCGATTCCAGAAGCTGTGCCTCTACTTTTTCCCTCTTATGTTCACAATCTTCTTTTCCCTGCATAAGAGCCTTCACCTCATTGGCTAGTTTCTGGGAATGAGACTGTAATTCTGCCACACAGGCTTCTTTCTCCTTTAACTGCTGCTGGACACGTTGGGCTTCCCCTTTCCAACTTTCACAGTCCGCACGTAATTCATCTACCACATTGCTCAAAGTGGTGAGCTCATACACAGTACTCAGTAATTTAGCCTCTCTTTCACTTTTCTCGTTGTCGCTGAGAGACAATGTCGTTTTCAGAGCGACATTCTGTTCCTGCGACTCCTGCAGGTCTATTTTTGTAGCTTCCAAACACTGAAGACTTTTTTCCAGCTGATTACGCAACTCCAACATTTCACACATGCTTTGCTTCTGCAAAGTCTGAATTTCAATTTCCTTTTCCATGAGGATGGTATCTTTCTCCTTTATAGTGTCTTGACGTTTTTGCAACTCGACCAAAAGAAGAGCAGTGGTTTCTTCCCACTGTGACACATGAGACTTGAGTAGTTCATTCGTTTCCTGCAAGTTTCTATGCTCCATCTTAAGCAATTCCAAGGCTTGTTCCTTTTCTTCCATTTTCCGTTGCAAGGCATCCAACTCAGCCCTGCACACATACTCGGTTTCCTCCAAACCGATGGCCTCCATTGGCTGCTGGCGTCTCTGTTTCCAGCCTGCCATGCTCTCTTGATGAGCCTTTTGTTGAGCTGCAAAGCTCTGCTGAAAATCCGCATTTGCCTGCTGTTGAGCTGCATTTGCTTGCTGTTGAGCTGCATTTGATATAATCAGATGTTTCAACATCTCCTCCATTTTGAGTTTACTTTTCATCTGAGCACACTGCGTCTCCATAGCAGTTTCATCAGTGTTGCTAGGGACAACAACCTTCCTCTTTAGTAGACTCTCTTTAGGCATGGATGGGGCTGGTTCAGACGGCAACATCCCCTCCATCCATAGAATCCGGTCTCTCATTTCATCTATCTTTGCATTTTTCAGGCGTTTGGACCGCCCCATCTTCAATAACTCCACAAACAAATTTTTCACAGTCCAGCAAACAATTTTCAGACTACTGTCTCTTCAACACATGTAGTTTTTCTCTCTCTTGCAGGATCTCTTTTCCTGCGCACACAGTTTGTGCAGTCACTTGCACCAGACACAACAAAGTTCATCAAAAAATTTTGAGACCCCTGTCTCTTTAAAACACGTTTTTTTTTTTTTTTTTTTTTTTCTGTCAGGATCTTCTCTCCTGCACACATAGATTGTGCAATCTCATGCACCAGACAAAGTTCATCAAACATTTGCACTTCCTTGCAGGGATCTTCGCTTCTGCCCACTGCATACCTCCACCATATGTAAGGGATTAGCTCGGTGGTAGGCGTGGATGACGCCTTGGGGGGTGCGTTTTCCCAGAGAGGTAGCCGACAAGTGCTTGCAAACAAACAG
Source organism: Pelophylax lessonae (assembly GCF_965119305.1). NCBI lineage: Eukaryota > Metazoa > Chordata > Amphibia > Anura > Ranidae > Pelophylax > Pelophylax lessonae. The sequence goes on along the minus strand of NC_138772.1, from coordinate 494,091,279 downwards.
TGTGGTTTATTAAATGGTGTTTTCTTCACCAGGCTGTATGCAGCAAAACATCCAAAATAAAATAAAACAGAAAATAAATCCTTGCCTCTGTGGGCGGCTACCTTCTCACAACTGGAACCTGCCTAAGTGTCTGTCTCCAACCTACCGTCGGGCAGACTTCCTTGTCCTACAGCGGACACTCAATAGTCCTTTTATAATAGCTTCACAGGGCAACACAGTCCTTTTGTTTCTTTCACATCAACAGTTCGTCTTCTCACCTTTGAGACGTATTCACCCTTGGTTACCGTCCCGGGCACACATCACTCCGGGGGGTCTTCTCCCAGGCCCACACATCCTGTCGGGAGGCACACGCTGACTGTCCTCCTGCTCCCAGCCCACATGGCTTCAGGATGCAGCTTCTGGAGGCAGCAAACAATAGGAATTTCTCTGAACAAATTATAGAGCCTTAACTCCCTCATTCTGAACAGGTGAAGGCCTTTCAACTTCCTGCTGGCTAGCTCTGTAGCCAACACCCTAAATTAATTAATGGACTTTCTAAATCAGGTGGAAATGTATCTCCTTCCTGTGACTACATTCCCAGATTTAGCTGACTTCCTGTTACAATACATACATACATACATACATACAGTGATCCAGCTGGACTAATGTAACCATGCAAAAATATCCATACCTGGAATTCAGCTTTAAAAAAAAGAGAGTGGCCTTCTACAAGGCTTAGTCAACAGAGCAGTAACCCATAGCAACTGACCAGCTGTAACCCCTAAACTCTGTGCACTACAGTAAGCTAAAATCTGATTGGTTGCTAGAGCTTACTGACCTCTGCACTACAGATGCCCTATGCCCTCCCTTATTAGGTAAGGAATAAATATGTAAATAAACAGGCTTAAAGTGGTTTTAAAGCCTTAAAGCGTTAGTAAACCCCACAACACAAAATCGCTATACTATTTGTCTACATACCTCAGTACTAGTTATCCCCATACCATGTTTATTACTGTATTTTTCTGCTTGACTTCTTGCTCCTGTGTTCTGGCCAAAGCCGGCACCATAATTGCGGTATCCAATTTCATATAGCGGTATTCTACCTTCTTTTCCCTGGTGTCTGCGGGTAGTGCTATGATGGAGGCACGGCACCCGTATGAACAGACTGACGGCACAATGAACGTGTTGTCAATTGGGGAGAAAATGCGCATTCACCAGTGACGTCATGCTGACAAAAATCAGGCAAAATCTTCTAAAATTGCGTGGGTTGGGGTATCATGAAAGACACCTAGATATAAGTAATTTCACAATGCTTTGCATGGCGCAGAGTAGGTCAGGAGACTTTACTACCACTTTAAGTTTGTTTCTGTTTTTTTTACCTTTATGCACTCTCTGCATTCAAGTGGTTTTAAAAGCTGAAGGTTTTTACCTTTGTGCGTTCTAAGCACGAAGGTAAATGCCTTCCGTGTGCAGTAGCCTCCAGCCCCCCCCCCCCCCCCCCCAATGCTTACCCGAGTTCCCTCCGGTTCAGCGATCTCCATGATAGCCTTTCCTGTCCCGGGACTTTCTCCCCTCATTGGCTGAGACAGCAGCGGGAGCCCACTGGCCCCTACTGCTATCAATCACAGCCAGTGAACCAATTAGGAGAAAGAGCAGGGAGGGTTAAGCCGAGCCACATCTCTATGTGTCTTATGGATGCTTAGAGCAGTGGCTCGGGAGCAAGCACACAGCAGTTCTCCAAGGACAAGTGGCTTTCTCTGAGAGCACTGCTTGATTGGGGGGGTGGGGGAAGCACCAGCGGGGAACCCCAGAAAAAGAGGATTGGGGCTGCTCTGTGCATAACCAGATTTGCTGTTTGGAGACTGAAGAGTGGGGAATTTGAGTGGAGAGTACAGTTTTTATTGGTTGATTGGCCACAGGTGCTTCAGATCCAATATAAATTTCTGCAGGACTCCTTGCTGAACTTGCCACCTTCATGCTTGCTGTATCTCTGAGAAAGTGGACCTCGACTTAAGCCCCGTACACACGTACCGATCATCGGCCGAACGATTGGCCGTCTTTTGTCCAGGGCTCTCTTGTCTGTTGAAAACTGCAAAAGACTGCACACAAATCTTGTCGGCCAACAACAGCCGACTGCAGAAGTGATGCCATGTGATGGTTAACTTTCCTTGTCTTTTTTCTTCTCTGAGCATGCCCAGTCTTGCAAATCTGCTGTCTGTCGGCCGAAATCTGTACTGACTGGCGAACAATCGGCCGTTCTGGTATTGGCCAACAAAAATTTTAATGCCTGCACGACAGATTCTGTTCGGCCGAAAATGCGCTGTCGGCTGTTGGAAGCATCATACTAACAAGCCTACAATCGGCCGATCGGTCACCGGCCGAATATTTACGGCCGACAATCGGTACGTGTGTACGGGGCTTTAGTGATGAGGTAAAAACCAGAGTTTATAACAGGAGTCTTCAGACCAGTAAGTAACATCTGAAGTTTTTGATTAGTTGTGTTATTGTTGTAACCGGGAAAATGTGTGCTAGCAAGACGGAAGGTTTTGTGCAGTGCACAGTGTGCCGCATGTATACAATAACTGAGCAACTGCTCCTATATGGATACCACTGTGACAAATGTGAGCGGGTTGCCCTTCTGGAAGCTCCCATTAGGTATCTGGAGGAGCAAATTGCAACACTGGGCAGAACTGACATCCTTGAAAGGGGCCCTCTACTCGCTGGGGAGGATGGAGGGGCAAGTCAGGATCATCAGGTAGTAAGATGGGTTAATACAGTCAGAGGGAGTGGTAGGGGCTCACAGAAAAGGAAGGCCAGCCCTGGGTTTGAGCACCCTAACAGGTTTGTCACGTTGGCTGAAGATGTGGGGGTGGCAAGCTCAGAGGTGGCAGCCGTAGATGCCACTGCTATCCCTAACAGCCGGGGGAGAGCAGTCAATCTAGTAGAGGTGGTGAGAGGACTGTTGGTAGGCCTAGACAGCTGGTGGTAATTGGGGATTCTATAATCAGAAGGACTGATAGAATAATTTGTCGCCAGGATCATCTCAACCGAATGGTTTGCTGTCTCCCGGGTGCCAGGGTTCGGCATGTCTTGGTCCAGGTCTTTAGCCATGCATTAAGCTCTCCAATCTCCCCCTGTCTTTCCTATGTTGCGCATGGCACAGGCAATATTTCAGAGAATATCCCGTTGGAGGTCCTTCCCTTTAACTTGCAGCCTAGTTAATTGAATTGGTTCTTAAGGAGCCTCCACCTTCCTTATATTCTGTCATTGGTTCCAATGTGGTGTATCAGGGAGGGATTTTAGAGCACTGGGCTCACTTTTCTTTGGGGTGCAACCTATATGCTAAAGATGGTTTGCACCAAAACAGAAGGGGGTCTTTTGTGCTAGGGGAGAGGTTTATGGGAAGGCTGGAGGAGTTTTTAAACTAGGATTGGGGGGGGGGGTGAATTAGATCATAGTGGGGCAGACAGGTCAGACAGGGGTCAGCCCCTATTGGTGGGTGGAATGGGGAAAGATTTTTTTTTTTGGGGAGGGGGGGGGGGGTTATGATCCAAAATGGATCAAAAAGTGATATGGTCCAGAAATATTTCGACAGAATAAGGGTTGATAAAGCACCTGAACCAGATGGCATCCACCCACGCATGCTAAAGGAATTGAGTGCTGTAATTTCAAAGCCTTTCTTTCAAATTTTTAGGGACTCATTAACCACTTGCCGACTGCCTAACGCCGATCTACGTCGGCAGTCAGCCCCTCACAGGCAAAGTGACGTAGGGCTACGTCACTAGCTTGTGAGGGTCTAGGGAGCGAGCGCCCCCGGAGGCGCGCTCCCGCTCCCGCGTGGTCACGGACCCCCCCCCCGCGCGTGTGACCAGCGGACCCGATGTCCGCCGGTCACTCGGCGATCGGCGGGGGAGAGGGAGAATGTCAGGCAGCTTGTGTAAACAAGCCACCTGTCATTCTCCTCGCTGTAAAGACACTGATCAAACGGATCTAGTATGTAGATCCGTTGATCAGTGTCCTTACAGCTCAAGCCACAGCCAATCACAGTAGAAAGCACGCCCCTAGGGATACACACAGCCCCTCCCTTCCAAATAAAGTTAACCCCTTCATAACCAGTGTATTTTTACAGTAACAGTGCATATGTATAGCACTGATTACTGTAGAAATGTCACTGGTAACCCCAAAAGTGTCACAAATGTCAGTCAAGGGTCCGATCTGTCCGCCCCAATGTCGCAGTACCGCAAAAAAAAAAAATCGCAGATCGCCGCCATTACGCGTTAAAAAAAAAAACAACAAAAATGACAAAAATCTTTCCCTTTGTTAGTAAATGCGATAACTTTTGCGCAAACCAATCAAAATACGCTTTTTGCGATTTTTTTTTTACCAAACATATGTAGCATAAAACAAATTGGCCGAAAATTTTAAAAAATTTTGATTTTTACTTTTTTTTTGGGGGGAATTTCATATAAAAAAAAATGTGAAAAATATTGTTATTTTTGCAAAATTGACGCTCTTTTTTTGTTTATAGCGCGTGATCAAAAAATCGCACAGGTGATCAAATACCACCAAAAGAAAGCTCTGTTTGTGGGAAAAAAAGGACGTCAAATTCGTTTAGGTACAGCGTCGCACGACCGCGCAATTGTCCATTAAAGTCACGCAGTGCCGAATCGCAAAATACCCCCTGGTCAGGAAGGGGGTAAAATCTTCCGGGGCTTAAGTGGTTAAGGACTGGAATAGTACCACTGGATTGGCGTAGGGCCAATGTGGTGCCTATATTTAAAAAGGGATAAAAGTCTTTGCCAAGTAACTATAGACCTGTTAGTTTAACTTCTATAGTCAGGAAGATACTGTAGAGTTTATTAAAAGACCACATAGATGAGTTCTTGCTGGAAAAAATATTTTAAGCAACAGACAGCATGGATTAATGAAAGACCGAAGTTGTCAAACAAACCTGATTTCTTTTTATGAGGTGGTGAGTAAAACCTTGGACAGAGGGGCGGCTGTGGTCATTGTATACTTGGATTTTGCAAGTGTTTAACACAGTTCGCTATACCTAGCTAATGTGTAAGGTAAAGTCTACATGTTTTAAAAGATCAGTTTGTAAATGGATAGAGAATTGGCTAAAAGATAGAATTCAGAGAGTAGTGGTTAATGATACTTACTCTGAATGGTCTAAGGATACCAGTGGTGTACCCCAAGGTTCAGTGTTGGGACCCTTACTTTTTATTTCTTTATTAATTATATAGGGTCTGGGATTAAAAGTACCATAATTTCCAAAAAACAACAATATCTCTCCTGCGCTCGAGTGGTATGCGGGAAGGTGAATGTTCTAGGCGGTTTTATGACACAAATGAAGTGGTCTTGCTGCCCCCCCCCCCCCCCTCAGGACCAAGGGTATCCAAAAGGCACTACAAGAAAACACAAGAGAAGGGCGCACCGACATTGTGCATTACCACTTGAAAGTTTATTAAAAATCAAAAGAAGGGTAGTGTACAATATACTCACAAGCATATAGGAAATGGGCACCGCTCGCTTCCAGGACCCTCTTCCTCAGAGCCAAAAATCGCCAGGAAGAGGGTCCTCCCTCGAAACGCGTAAGCCACATCAGGTTTTGAGGATGCCATCACGCTATCCAGCAGTAGTCCTGGAAGTAGAAGTGTCCTGGAAGTGAGCGGTGCCCATTTCCTATATGCTTGTTCATATCCTACGTTTGTGAGAATATTGTACGCTATCCGTCTTTGATTTTAATAAACTTTTAAGTGGTAATGCACAAGGTCGGTGCGCCTTTCTCTTGTTGTTTTCTTGTATTAAAAGTACCATTTCAGTCTTTGCAGATGACCCCAAGCTTTGCTGTCGAATAACTTCCTTACAGGTTGTCTCCAACATACAAGCTGACCTCAATGCACGGTTTCATTGGGCAACTATGTGGTTAATGAGGTTTAATGTTGATAAATGTAAAGTTATGCACTTGGGGGCTAAGAATATGCATGCATCATACATACTATGTGGGGGGGGGGGGGGGGTAGACCTGGGGGAATCCAAGCTAAGGTTTCCAAAGCAAGCAAAGTCCTTTCTTGCAGAGGCAGATCATTTTGCCCCTGTAAAAATCATTAGTAAGACCTCATCTGGAATATGCAATTCAGTTTTGGGCCCTAGTCCTTAAAAAGGATATCTGGGAACTGGAGAAAGTGCAGGGAAGGGTAACCAAACTGTTAAGAGGCATGGAGGAGCTCAGCTATGAGGAAACAGAGGAACTGAATTTATTCTCTCGAGAAGAGTATATTAAAGGGGGATATGATCAACATGTATAAATAAATACATAAGGGGTCCATATAGTGAACTTGGTGTTGAGTTATTCACTTTAAGGTCATCACAGAGGACAAGGGGGCACTCTTTACGTCTAGAGGAAAACAGATTTCGTCTCCAAATACGGAAAGGTTTCTTCACCGAAAGAGCTGTGAAAATGTGGAATAGACTCCCTCCAGAGGTGGTTCTGGCTAGCTCACTAGATTGCTTTAAAAAAAGGCCTGGATTCTTTCCTGGGTGTACATAATATAAATGGGCACTAATATTTATAGGTAAAGTTGATCCAGGAAATATGTGATTGCCTCTCGGGGGATCATGAAGGAGTTTTGAATCATGCTTTGCTGGGGTTTTTTTTTTTTTTTGCCTTCCTCTGGATCAACTCCAGGTATAGGATTGTGTATATGGGATTGAATAGTTGGGTTTTCTTTACTCTTTTTTTTTTTTTTTTTTATAGGTTGAGCCAGATGGACATTTTTCAACCTGACTAACTATGTAACTATATATAAGATGTTTGTTTTTGTTTTTTTAAACTAAGCTTTAATAACACTTTAAGGTAAAAAACCTTCTGTGATCAAGATCCCCCTGAGCCTCCCTTATACATACTTGAGCCCAAACTAGACACAGCGCTGCGCCCAAAAGCAGCAACTCTCTCCCTTCACATAGGGCAGACTGATAGCAGCAGGAGCTATTGGCTCCCACTGCTGTCCACCAAATCCTGTGAGAAGGGGGCGAGGTGAGCTGTGCTGTCTGTGTCTATAGACACAGGCAGCATGGCTCAGAATTACGTCTGCACAATTGTCCTCATAGGAAGCAGCTTCCTATGGGGGCGCTTAATGAAAAAGGAGGAGCACCAGTGGGGGACCTCAGGAGGAGGATCAGGACTTCTCTGTGAAAAACTATTACACAGAGCAGGTGAGTATAACCTTTCATTAAGGAAAAAAAAAGAAGTTTAGAAACACTTTACATTAGACCTTTAGGGCATTTAGAGCAAAGTGCAGCAACCCATAATAACCAATCAACCCTGCTCATTTAACAAACTGACCACAGCAAGCGGATATCGGATTGGCTGCTACCGGCTCCTGCACTTTGCACATCATCCATGCTCTTTGAACTGCCTTAATGCAAAAGCCCTTCGAGAGCAATAAAAAGTACAGGGACAGCAAGCAAGACTGATGATAACAGACGTACACACACATAAAACACCCGACTAACACAGATCAATTGTATTCCCCGCTTAGACAAAACACTGACAAAATGAAATCTGCATGATTTGAAATTCGGTTGCCCCTAGTAACAGAGAAGCCGAATGCAGCAAGGGTTTTGAGGGTCATTTCAAGAACATAGCAGTCACAAAGGCTCCATTTTCAAAGGCTGACGGGGAGACACAACTATCATCCCCGAGCTTTAAATCAATGGCAATAAGCAGAGGCAGCGTGCAAGGTTATTCATCGAGGCAAGGTCAAGGTAGATTTCCACAATGTGCCCCGTAGCCTGCGATACAGATACACGGCGGCCAGTAATGAGTATATACCCGGGGCACAGGATAAATACTGAGATCTGAGCACAACAGAATGTTAGATATACACAAGTCATAGCCAAGAGATTTCACAATTGTCATTCAGCACAGGAGAAGGAAAGGAGGGGGGGGGGGATGTTTAAAGTATAACGAGCAAAGCGTACCGTGTACTCCATGGTCCCCTTTGGCTTCTGGAAGGACATCCGTCGCCCATCTTTCTTCTCGAGGGTCTTTTTCTGCCCGGTATCTGAAGGGTAATGAGGATAGGTACGCATTAGATTCATGTTCCTCCTTCAGGATTGTCACAGGCTGTTGGCTAGCACACGGCTGCTGCAAGACATTCTATTTCACCAGTTACAAGGCTTTCACTCTGGAACCGGAGGAGAATCAGTCTAACTGAAACCCAGCTGCCTGCGAACAGTTTTTTTTTTTTTTTCTCCTCTTTAACCAATATAAACTACTGTGACAAGTGTGATACATTAGCCGGGGCTGTGCTTCCTATTATCTGGAATAAAGGATAGTCCCAACGATTAGGAGGCGTTTATGTACCTTCTATAAAACGTGCATTTAAAACAGGCTTACCAGACATACTTTATAATGGATTAAAACAAAAGAGCAAATTGTCCACGGTATTACAGGAACCGGCGTGAAAGCAGAATTGCAAATCAAGGAAAATGGTCAGCTTATTTATTTCGGGTCTAAGAACTTTTCTGTAGTTGCCAATGGCAGAGCTTTGAGGAGTTGAGCGGAAAGCAACTTACAGCGCACTTGGTCCATACATCCCCTTTACCATCCTTTTTCAAACTGAGAGCTGCTAATATATCAATATATAAAACACACATGTATATCTATATATAAACACATACATATATGTAGCAAGGTTTCCAGGCCTCTGGCCTGATGTGGGTCTGCCATTAGTACCGGTAATCTCTCCAACCCATGTGAGCGGAGATCCTGGGTGTGACAACTGAAACAGCGACAACTCCGGCATCTTTGTTTGTGGTTTTTATTGGAATAAAGGGGATGGGAGAAGGGAATGAGTGGGATACTCCTTGAGGCTTGAACTAATTACAATTGGGACTTTACTTCTGAAATGCCCGTTGGCGCTTCCGTGACGCCAGCCAATGCTCACTGACACTGAGAACACTCTGTAGAACAGAAGAAGTGCTGAATCCTCGACTTTTAGTCCAGAAGATCCAAGACTGAGAACTGTAGAACTCCTGACACTGCTGTACTGTGAAAGTCACTGAATACTTTCCCTCGCCTGGCACAGCTTGAGATAGTATGTAGTAGAACTCTGTATAGCTGTCTCTGTAACTGGCACGCTCTGTACAATTCAGGGCCCAAACTGCAGGTGCCCCCTTTGACCTCAAACTCTTCAGGGTCCGCTGACTAGGTACTCCCCTCTGTAGTTTCAGAGTCCTCTAGGTAGCCCCTTTACATCTAGCCGACAATGAATCCCAGAACCTCTTCCAGAGTGGTCCCCTCTAACTTCAGGCAGACTTCCAGGGGCAATCCACAGTACCAACGACCTGTGTAGGCTTTCCTGGGACTGGACCCCTCTCTCTCTCTCTCTCTCCGCAGGCTCTCGGCACACCGGATCCCCCTCAGCTCACTCAGCACGCTCTGGACACTCAGATGACACCCTGAGACATCCCCACCTTCCTCAGACAGGAGGAGAGACAGCCGCACTCTCCTTCCTGGGACTCTGCTCCTGCCAAAGACACCGTGCCACGCACTCCCCCCCCCCCCCCAAACTTATACCCACTCCAAGAATCCTTTGCAGCATAATCTGTCTTCTGGGGTAGTTACAAGCAGTGATGTGTCCCTGATTGGGCTTCCCACACTGCCCCATGAGAAGCCTCTCAAGAGCCAGTGGGGATACTTCTCCCCTCAGCAGGCACATCTGGAAGCCCTGACATCCTACCTAACAAATCACAGCCCTGCTGTTAGGCAGACAAGGCCCACTATACATTTATACATTTACCTAGCACCTACCTGTATGATGCTACATATATATTATAATCTATCTCCTAAACTAGATACAGCAGACATTCGGCCCACTTTCACATTGGTCCGTTTTGACAAGTGATTTGACGTGTTAAAAGGATTGTCAAAACTGAGCCAATTGCCGGAAATGGCACCATCAGAATCGGTGAGACGCCATCCCTTGGCGACTTTGGGGAGCAATTTCAATAGACATCTGTGCAGGAACCCGCAAAGATATCTGTGAAGGAACCCGCAAAGATATCTGTGAAATTGCCCCCGAATTCGGACTGAAAATGCCAGTTTGAGCTCAGCTGAACTTACACGATTTTAAACCCGCCTCAGTATGAACCTAGGCTTAGGCCGGGTTCACATATGTGCGGCTGCAGTTTCCCACCTGGGGTCCGGTGCATTCCTGTTCACTGGTTCAGGTCATCATTTTTCCCTGAATTCACACCTGAACTAGACCCACCGTGGTCTTCCCAGACACATGTGAACCGGCTCCATTGAGAGCCGCTCAAACACGCATGTCATGCGGTGAAAACCGCATACAATTTGCACATATGTGAACCCAGCCTCACTCAAAAATAAAATTCTGCAGCTTTCTATTCCTCACCCCTGTCTACTTTAGTACCATTCTTTTTTATTTTGACAGCAGAACTACGGTACATACAGTATTACCGCACATCTAGCGGGCTGAGAGATTAGGGACGTTCGTTTTTGGGCTGACAGATTAGTGTTTAAATGGCCGAAGGGGGGTCGTTTTATATGGCGAGCATAGTCCAAAACCTAAATTTTAACTGGAAAGTTAGGGGTCGTCTTATACGCCAGCATATACGGTATATCATTTTTGGCTAAATATGGAGTTATATGTTAAAAATAAAAAGAACCATTAGGTATTAAAAAGGGAATGGCCCTTTAGCTAAACTTCCTTCACCGGCACTAACCAAAAATAGAAAGTAAAAAAATAATGTATTATGTGTATGTTTTTTCTTCTTTTTTTTTTCTTTTTTAAACAAACCAATTTGATGTGGCGATGTTGGAGACCTTGTGGGTAAATATTTGTATGTCCATGATGGTATTATGAAAATGTGTACAAAGTGCAGAACAGTGGCTGGAAAATGCCATGGGGCAGGCAAACACCCCATCCCCCCTCCCCAACCAACCCTGCAATCCCAGCACAGTCCTAGCATATCCTTACACCAGCTGAAGCTAAATTACTGCTAAATGAATTACTTCATTCAGTGATGAATGTCACAATTTATGACTTAATTGGCAGATGAGGAGCTTAGAACAAACAATCCATTCCTTTTTGTTTCCCCTAAATCCTCCAACTGCTTCAAACTGGTTAATAAAATATATTTATATTTAAACAATATTTTGTCTCATGGGATGAGCCGCAATACCAGATTTCACCAGCAGGTGGCAATGTAGTCAGAGTGCAATTTTTACAGCTACCAGAGCCGTTAACCACTTCTGGACCTGAAGCAGATTTTGCACTCTGCAGTTTTAGTAAATCTACCCCACTGATGTATTTAGTTTAAATGGCTTACCAGTAGGCCATGAGCATCCTCAAAGCTTTTTAACCTCCTCTGGACCGGAAGGATTTCCCCCCTTAATGACCAGGTAATTTTTTGCGATTTGGCACTGCGTTACTTTAACAGACAATTGCGTGGTCGTACAAAGCTGTACCTAAATAAAATTGATGTCCTTTTTTCCCCCCACAAATAGAGCTTTCTTTTGGTGGTATGCGATTTTTTATTTTTGAGCTATAAACCAAAAAAGAGCAACAATTCTGAGAAAAAAAAAAACTTCACTTTCTGCTATAGAACATTCCAAAAAAAAAAAAAGTTTTCTTCATTTTAGGCAAGTTTGTTTTCTGCGACCTATTTTTGGTAAAAAAAAATCCCAATAAGCGCATTTTGATTGGTTTGCGCAAAAGTTATCTAGTTACAAATTAGGAGAAAGATTTAGCTCACTTTTAGGAATAGTGGTGACCTGCGATTTTTCAGCGGGACTGCGACATTGCGGCGGACAGATCAGACCCCTAACTGACATTTTTTAAAACTTTTGGGGGACCAGTGACATTACTACATTAATCAGTGCTAAAAATATGCACTGTTACTGTAATAATGGCACTGGCAGGGAAGGGTTTAAGCCAGGGGCAATCAAAGGGTTAAATGTGAGCCTAGGGGGTGTTTTCTAACTGTTGGGGCATGGGTTTGTGAAATCAATACAGAGACCTGTGGTCCTAAATAGGAGGAACACAGGAGCTCTGTATTGATTCCTGAGAGAACAACAGTCTGCTGTATTTACAACAGCAGACTGCTGTTCTAAGCACGGGTGCTCTGCAGCAATCGCGCTTCACCGCTGGCGAGTGGGCACGCGCACCCCAGAATCGCTCCCGCGAACCGCCGTACAGGTACAGCGATTCGCTGGAACCTGCCGCCGTATATAGGTGGCGGCTGGTTGGTAAGTGGTTAAACTAAGCTCTCCAGGTCAACCATTGATTCAGCAAATGATGAAGGATCCTAAAGTAGAACTCCATTACTTTGCTTTTGTTTTATTTAGTATGGAAGGATAAAAGAGAAATCTATCTTTCTTTGAGAGAAAATGCCTGTTCGGTAGATACCCACTCCCACTTCCAGTCAAGTCCCCACCAGAACTTCAGCACCCCACCCTTCCTGCCCGCAGCCTCCTGGGACGCATCACAGGTTCCAGCAGGCTGTGGGACCATTCAAACAGAACAGCTTGGCTTGCAAATGCACAGAGGGGAAGCTGGCTGTAAAAGCTTTTTCCTCTACCCCAATACTTAAAGTGCTTCTAAGACCCGATTCACACTAGCGTGACTTGTCAGCCTGATAAGTCGCGCTCCCTCGCGGTCCATTGACTGCTACAGGACCCGTTCTAATAGGAGCGACACAAGTCACTCCGACTTAGAAAAAGGGTCCTGTACTACTTCAGGGAGACCTCGGAGCGACTTGGATAGACTTCCATTATGTGAAGTCCCTGCCAGTCGCTCCGAAGTCGTGGTGCATGGGAATGCACAAGTCGCCCCCGAAGTAGTACAGAGTCGTGCCGCCCCCAGTGTGAACCGACTCTTAAGGTTGAAGTTTTTTACCTTCATGTATTCCATGTATAAAAAGGTAAAAACACCATTTGTGTGCAGCAGCCTCCCTAATACTTACCTGAGCTCCCTCTCGATCCAGTGATGTGCACAATGGCATCGGCTCTCTCGAGACTCCCCCGCCTCATTGGCTGAAACAGAAGTGGGAGCCATTGGCTCCCGCTGCTGTCAATCACCTCCACTGAGCCAATAAGCAGAGAGAGGGGGCAGGCCGAGCCACTGCTGAGTGTCCATTCAGACATGGGGCCGCTTCTGGCTCTGGGGGCACTCAACAAGAGGGAGGAGCCAGACTAGGAACCCAAGAAGAGGAGTGGGGCTGCTCTGTGCAAAACCATTACACAGAGCAGGTAAGTAAAACAGGTTATAAAAAAAAAAAAAATTGCCTTTAATATCACTTTAACAAGAATTTAACCCTTGCGGTGTGAGGCGGGCTCACTGCAATGGTAGTTTTCTTTTGTATTCCCAGAGTTTAGCTTTAAGTTAAACTGCCACCACAGCTCCACCCTACAAAAGCACACGTCTCCTGGAACAGACAGAACTGACTTCTCACAGAGTGAGAACACTGAACAGAGAACACTTGGCTGAAGGAAAGCTTTGTTTTGGAAATAAGTTTCTTCCTGTTAGGCCAAAACACACTGACTCGGCTATCAAGGTCGTAGGCTACAGGGAAGGAACACTGAGGGTGGAGCTAAGCTTGACCTTGACAACGTTTGACAGAGCTGGCCATACACAACAGGTAAGGATGGCCAAATGATGCAAGTGTGCCTAGACACGTACATTTCTATCACCTGGAGGAAAACACAACTGGCAGAATATAGCTCTCCTCACCCCCTCCAGGTATCTATAGTCCAGACATGAAAATAGGGTCTTCGTTCAGCAAAAACAGCCCAATCTGGGATGGTCATCAAATCTAAAATCCATGGATACCACCAGGTTCCATGGACATCATATCTACATTGTGCTTGGCTTCAGCTGCCATACATATAAAAAAAAAATAAAAAATCAGCAAAGAAACATTAGTGAGAGCCATCAGCTCAATATAAGAGGTACCTGAAAAATACAGTTAAGTCTAAAAGGAGTAGAAGGTCCAGGGCTCTTTCCCAGGTATAGATAGGCAACACATGCAGAACAGCCTGACCAGAGCCAAGGAGAGCCACCAAGGCCCATTTACACTTTTGTGCTTTCCCACGTAATAATTGCACCTCATCCTTACTCATACCACAACCCAATGTACAACGCTCATGCACACTCATACCTTATCTACACCACAGCGCCCAATGTACAATGTTCATACACACTCATACCTTACCTACACCACAGCGCCCAATGTACAATGCTCATACACACTCATACCTTACCTACACCACAGCGCCCAATGTACAATGCTCATACACACTCATACCTTACCTACACCACAGCGCCCAATGTACAATGTTCATACACACTCATACCTTACCTACACTACAGCGCCCAATGTACAATGCTTATACCTTACTGGTACCACAGAGCCCAATGTACAATGCTTATACCTTACGGGTACCACAGAGCCCAATGTACAATGTTCATACACACTTATACCATACTCAAATCACAGCGCCCAATGTACAACGCTTATACCTTACTGGTACCACAGAGCCCGATGTACAATGCTTAGACACACTTATACCTTACTCAAATCACAACGCTTATACCTTACTGGTACCACAGAGCCCAATGTACAATGCTCATACACACTCCTTGGTGGTTTGTCCCCATCCGGGGGATCCTGTCTCCTGTGGTTTGAAGGTTTCTGCTTTGATGCCTTTCTTGGAGGGACCTTTTATACCCCGGGCCATATATATTTGGCCACTTGCTTGTATGTGGTTACAGCTACTCTCATATGTCTTTTCTAGACATGTACATTTTCTTCCTCGTTTTTTGTCGGCATCACCTGACAGACTCATCCCAGCAGACCAATCCCCCCCCCCCCCCCCATTTATGATTTATATTTATTTCTCCTTTTTTTTCTGCTTACTGCCCTACGTACGGACGCAAGTCTACATTGAAGCATTATCCGCCTCTATTGGGAGTTTTGTACGCCAGTAGCTCCAGACGAAGCTTGACCCCTCAAGCGAAACATGTAGGGCATCTGGCTACATGAATCATCCCCTATTCCAGGGTTGTACCAACTACACTCGGGGACGTTAATAGCCTTATCCTTTGGCATCGTCTTCGAGTTATGTAGGATGTAACGTATAGTATCCTCTTACCACCACTTTTCATGTGTTATGCAATTATTTAGTATATCACTGATGTAAACTCTTGTTTTACTGCCAAGTTACATCTAGGCGTTATTTTGTATGTATTGTGTGTGTATATGCAATTATTCCCCCATGTAGGGGTTTCCTCTTCTTGCTTTTATATGTCAATCAATACTTCACCCTTATCTGTGCCTATAAAGTCCATTCATATTTCCTCAATTTCTGACCTCATACACACTCATACCTTAAGGCCGGACCCAGGCCGAGTGACAGTCCTGTCCAAGCCACAACCGCTACTTATCTCCCGAGTGCTACAGTTTGGGATGAAGAGCAGGAGTATTTTCAAATGAACAAGTGTATAATCAAACTTGTTACCATATTATGTTGGGCAGCTCCCCCCCTCAGTCCAAATCTGCAGTTCCTCCCACCCCCGCTTGCTGAGAGGATAACTGTGGCGGCCAGACGGGAGACTCAGGAGAGCACACACCAAGCTGATAAGTGCCTCTACCCTGCCAAAGGTAGGACAACTATGCAGGGGAGGCTTACACTGAAAGGGGCACTGGGATGTGGAGAGGCACTGTGACTTTAAAGGGATACTAAAAACACACAACGTTTAATTTACAGTGTCCCTTCTATTTCTGTATGTGGATGATGACACTCATTATTTGAATAAAAAAAAAATGTATTATTAAGTACCTTCTTTGCTAATCCATATACAGCTGAAACATTGACCTAGCTCTTTCCCAGCCTGTCTGCAGGGAAACCGTGACAGGAGGAGCTTCTAGCTCTTCTAGGTTAAAAATAAATAAATAAAAACTTTTTTGAATACAAAGTAAAAATAAATATCAATAAAATTGTTTTAAATCGTGATACAAATATTTATTACAAATTAAATATTTATTATTTTTTGGTAAGATCATGGTGTGAGAATTTCTGCCAGTCACAGGCTGTATTAAATCCCTCCAGCCTGTGTCTAAGAAAAACAGGGAGACGAAGCCACCATCAATCTACATTAATTATCCCAATCCCATTGGGTTTAGCTGATTAGTGGGCATGGAGGGGGAGGGAGAGAGTGGGCTGTTATTTACCACATGGGCTGCTCAGATATGATAGGAAAGGCTCAGGGTAGAAATACACTGAAAACTGAGCATGCATACTAGCTGCCAACACTGTTTTACAAAATCCCAATCTGCAGTGGGGACATGGACAGAAGGGGGGAGACAGAAAACAGCAGGATCAACCAGGTTTTTTTGCAAAATACACAAAACAAATCGTATAGTGACTGAGTGAGTAGAAACACACGTATTACAGCATTTATTGATAGTTTTTAATGATGTGGGTTTAATGACACTTTAAGGGGTACTGTGATGTGAAGGGCATTGCAACATGAGGGGGCACTCCAATAAAAAAAAAGGGGGGGGGGGTAAGGGGTACTGTGATGTGAAGGGCATTTCAGCATGAGTGGACACTCCAACAAAAAAAGGGGGGGGGGTAAGAAGAATGATGTGAAGGAGAACTGAGGACACTGCGGAACTGTTTTAAAGGGGGATGGGGGAGACTATGGACAATGATGTAAAAGGGGGAAACTGATGTTAAGGGGGCTGTGATGTGAAGGGTAGGCTAAAGACACTGATGTAAAGGGGGACTGTAATGTGTTATAGTGCAAACATGAGATTTAGACCTCTGCCAAAATAAATTTTTACTGACTGGACCTCCATCAATTTTAAAAACCCTTTGTAAAAATAGTTGGCTCTAGATATAAAACCTGTATTAAATAATACATTTAAAGGACAAAAGCTGGCTGGTTGTTGCAGGGAACACCCACTTTCCAGTCCTTATAGCAAGGCACCAACCAAAAGGCAAAGCTCAGTTTTTTTTTTGCCTCCTCCCCCACTCCATTGCCACATTTGGCACCTTTCAGGGGGGGGGGGGCAGTACCTGGTTTTGACAGGTACCCGCTCCCACTTCTGGCTGACTTTGCTGTGCCGAATGCAGCCAGAAGTTTGCCCCTGTCCTCCTTCCACTGCTCCTGAACCATTCACAAAGTGCAGCATGCTTCACGCATGCACAGCAGGGAAATGGCCGTGAAGCACCAAGGCTTCACTGCCAGTTTCCTTTAGCCAAGATGGCGGTGGCAGCACCCAAGAGCCGATTTGAAAAACTTTATTCGGGTGAAGACCCCACTGGATTTGTGGACAGGTAAGTGTCCTAAAATTACAGCTACAATATTTGTAGCTGCTAAGGCAGTGGTTCTTAACCTGGGTTCGATCGAACCCCAGGGGTTCGGTGAGTCAGTCTCAGGGGTTCGGCAGGGGGGCAACAGGGCAATTGCTCCCTCCGAGAAAATATTACTGATTGTGAGGCCAACCCCTCCCCGGGAAATCAGAGCTGCGGTCGGGACGACTCACAGCCATTACACATAGAAACTTGGCACTCTGCCCCCTGTACCTCCCCCAGCAGGTTTCCAGCCTATCTCCTGCAGGCTGCTTGCTGCTTGAGTGGGCGGGATGGGGATGTACCTGACCACGGAGATCGCACCCGCCTGGAAGAGGGAAGTGTGAGCAGCTGAGCAGAGGGAGCCGAGTGAATGTTCCTGGAGGTAGGCTCAGCTAGCTGTACATGGTGGATTAGTTTGCAAGCACCTCTATGCTAAGTCTGCTGAGTTACTGCAGCTTAGCATAGAGGTGCTGTTAGCTGACAAATGGAAATGCATGTCCTTTTCATTTAGCTCAATAAGCATTGTGAATGCCCCCTGGTGTGTGCCCTCCTGATACCCCATGGTATGCCCTCCCAACACCTCCCCCCCAGTGTGTGTCCTCCTGACACCCCATGGTATGCCCTCCCAACCCCCTCCCCAGCGTGTGCCCCCCTGACACCCCATGGAATGCCCTCCCAACACCTCCCCCCAGGGTGTTCCCTCTTGACACCCCATGGTATGTCCTCCTGACCCCCCCAGTGTGTGCCCTCCTGATACCCCATGGTATGCCTTCCCAACCCCCCCCCCCAGTGTGTGCCCTCCTGGCTCCCCCAGTGTGTGCCCTCCCAACCACTGATGTGTGCCCTCCTGACACCCAGTGTGTGGCCTCCTGACTCTCCACTGGTGTGTGCCCTTACTACCCTCCCCACAGTGTGTGTCCTCCTGACCCTCCCCCCCCCCCAGTGTATGCCCTTCCAACCCCCTGGTGTGTGCCCTCATAACCCCCCGGTGTGTGCCCTCCTGACCCCCCCCCAGTGTATGCCCTCCTGACCCTCCCCTGGTGTGTGCCCTCCCAGCCCCCTGGTGTGTGGCTTTACTGATCCCTGTACACTGTCCTATCCTCTGTCCTGTCAACTCCTGTCCTCTGCCCTATTCTCTGTACACCGTCCTACAGCCTACTGACCACTCTATCCTTCCCTACAATCAACCGACCCATATAGACTGCCCTACATGCTACTGGCCTCTGTACACTGCCCTACATCCTACTGACCTTTCTACACCGCCCTAAAAACTACTGTCCCCTATACACTGCCCTACATGCTACTGACCTCGCTACACTGCCCTACAAACTACTGAGCACTGTACACTACCCTACAAACTACTGACCACTGCACACTGCCCTACAAACTACTCACTACTGCACACTGCCCTACAGCCTACTGACCTCTGTACGCTGCCCTACAGCCTACTGACCTCTGTACGCTGCCCTACAGCCTACAGACCTCTGTACGCTGCCCTACAGCCTACTGACCTCTGTACGCTGCCCTACAGCCTACTGACCTCTGTACGCTGCCCTACAGCCTACTGACCTCTGTACGCTGCCCTACAGCCTACTGACCTCTGTACGCTGCCCTACATACTACTGACCTCTGTACATTTTACTTTGTATGATACGTTAAATTCAGTTCTGTAAACAACACCTTATTTTCTGGTAGTGCCCCTCCCGAGACTAGACTCATAAAATCATATTTTATTTTTCCAATTAAGAAGGGTTCGGTGAATGCGCATATGAAGCTGGTGGGGTTCAGTACCTCCAACAAGGTTAAGAACCACTGTGCTAAGGGCTCTTTCACACACTGAGTCCGCCACCCCGGTGGAGAGGGTATTGTGAAGAGAGGGTGCCTGTCGGTTCGGTATGGTGAGTAAAAACGTTCCCTTTTTTCTTTCCTCGTTATGAGGCAGTATGAATTATGGGCCCCTCCATACATGGTCAGTATATATCTGACACTAAAAGTCCCCCTTGTAAATACAGCATGTGTTTGTGGGAAGTGGACTTGGTTTGAGAGCTAATACTCTACCCAGCAGACTGTAGCATTACAGCAGACATAGGAGGTATAATCCTACCTTATTTGTAGTGTATCTCCTGTAGATCTATCAATTGCCACTCAGCAGAGATGCAGGTGGATGTGCTGGGAATAACGTTTTCGGCGGTCCGCCGCCATTTTGCCGTAGACCAGGTGCATGCATGTCCTCAGGTCACGCCGGCCGCCATGTTTTTGGAGTCTAATGTCTCCTATATGGGGGCGGCCATGTTTCATGAGCCCAGCTACCTCGTGGAGAGCTGGGAACGCCGGAAGGCGTACACAGGGGGCGGAGCCACGTCCTTCTACCCGGGAAAAAGCAACAGCTCCTTCCAGTCTGTAAAGACAGACGCTGACTGCAGTTGGTTGGAAACTTCACTGCATCGGTTGGTGAGCCTTGGGGGTCCCTCTCTCTCTCTGTGGGATCGAGAAGCAGGTACTCTGAGGGGCGCTATTGCGCTAGGGGGAGACACATAAAAAAAAAAAAGAAGAGGTATTTTTTATTTAAAAAAAAAAAAAAAAAAAAAAAAGTTTTTTTGTGTTTTCTGGCAAAGGTGTCCTGAATTATCATGGACCCTGCCACTCATGTATCTCCTCCGGATCCCCTCGAGGGGTCTGCGGGATCCTCCAGCACCCCACTGACGATTAAATCATTGTCCGCTATTATGGAAGCTTGTGTCCCGGGTGGAAGTGGCTTGTCAGGGACAGGGCGCAAGTAAGCGACCCCCGCCTAACCCCTTATTATCTGTAACCTCGGATTCAGACTCTGAGCCTATTTCTGCAGTTGCAGGTACTTCATCTGGTATTGGTGTCTCGTGTACTGTCTTTTCAGACAGTGAGGAGGATGTTTCGGCATCAGCCATAGCCAGAGAGGAAGCGTTGGTAAACGCACTCATGGTATCTGTTCAAGAGACCTTAAGATTACAGGGTATTCCGTCAGAAATAGCTGAAACTGAAATCCCTTTTGGGACTAAAAACGCATCTAGTGGCGAAGGTTTTTTCCATTGCCCAAATGTTTTGGCAATCCAATCAAAGAAGAATGGAGTCTGCCAAAACGCATTTCTACTATTTCTAAACGCATTAACAGGCGTTATCCGTTTGAGGAAACCCTCATTAAGAAATGGATAGAACCACCTGTGGTGGATTCACCAATTGCTAGATTGAATAAAGCCACGGTTATTCCTCTAGAAGACGCTCCGTCTTTAAAGATCCAGTGGATCGCAAGATAGAAGCTATGTCTCGCACCATGTTTACCTTGATTGGATCAGCTTTCAGACCAATAATTGCTATTGGTCTGGTTTCGCAGGCTGTAACTGTATGGACCAAGTGGTTACGCCGGGACCTAGAAGAGGTCCCTCAGGCGGTATCAGATTTGTTGGAACAGATGATACAGGGGTTACAGTTTGTGTGTGATGCGGCGTTAGACGCCACTTCATTATTGGCGCGAGCATCAGTCTCAGCAGTGGTTCTCAGGCGTACACTGTGGCTAAAAGGTTGGTTAGCCGACCAAGGTTCCAAAAAAGCATTGGCTAATTTCCCCTTTTTAGGAGAGCGTCTATTTGGAGCCAACTTAGATGAGATCATTAAGGATCTCACGGGTGGAAAGAGCACCTTTTTACCGCAAAATTTTAAAGGTAAAGGAACTCGTCAAAGACGAGGGCCTTCTTTTTCTGCTCACAAGAGGTTTTTTCGTCCCGCGGGTGAAAAAACTAAGTCCTCCAAAGCTCCTGCAGGAGGCGTCAGGGGTCGTTGGTCGGGCAAGCAAAAGCCCGCCCCCTCCAGACCTGAAGATAGACCATCCAAAGCCTGAAGGTGCGCCCCCACCCATAACTGGGGTGGGGGGACGTCTTCGCCGGTTCCCGGATCCATGGCTTTCCAGAATCCCGGACAAATGGGTTTGCGAAGTCATAAGGTCAGGGTACAAGATCGAGTTTCGATCTCTCCCACCGGCGCGATTCTTCCCTTCCAATATCCGACTATCCGCAGATCGTTTAGAAGATCTGCGGAGAGCAGTCACAGATTTACTACAACAAGGAGTGGTAGTCCACGTTCCTTGGACAGAACGGTTTCAAGGGTTTTATTCAAACCTGTTTACAATACCCAGGAAAGAGGGCAAAGTGCGTCCAATTCTGGACTTAAGAGCACTCAATTCTTTCGTCAACATAAGAAGATTCAGAATGGAGTCCATTCGCACGGTAGCAGCCTTCCTGCATCCAGGGGATGTCCTAGCGTCCATAGACATCAAGGACGCCTATCTTCACATTCCCATTTTCGCAGGACATCAGCGGTTTCTACGCTTTTCCGTAGAAGAGAACCACTATCAGTTTGTGGCGTTACCTTTCGGTCTCGCCACGGCTCCGCGGGTCTTCACAAAGGTGTTGGCCCCAATGTTGGCACTTCTGCGCCAAAGAGGTATATCGATCCTTGGTTACCTAGACGATCTTCTGCTTCATGCAGAGTCTCCTCAGACCTTGCTACAAAACATAGAAATTACTATGATTTCTTTACAGGAATTCGGGTGGCTGGTGAACCAGCAAAAGTCATTTCTGGTTCCCACCCAGAGGCTCGAATATCTGGGTCTAATTCTAGACACAGTCAGGACAAGAGTTTTTCTTCCGGCAGTCCAGTTGTTACTGTCCAACAGCTGGTCTTCCCTTCGGACTTGCATGAGGGTTCTGGGGTTGATGGTGGCTTCGTTCGAAGCAGTCCCATTTGCCCAGTCCCATACCCGAATTCTTCAGCAAGAGATTCTTCTCAGATGGAATCGGAATCCGGAATCCCTGGACAATCAGATCCGATTGAGCAAACAGACCAGAGAGTCTCTGGTCTGGTGGCTTCGGTCTCCGATGCTCAGCCAGGGAAAGTCATTTCTGCCAATATATTGGACGATAGTGACCACGGATGCCAGTCTATCCGGATGGGGAGGAATTCTCGGTCAGTTATCTGTCCAGGGACTTTGGTCCCCGGAAGAATCCAGGTTACCGATAAATGTATTGGAACTGAGAGCGATCAGACTTTGTCTGATTCACTGGACCGAGCAGCTCCAGGGCAGCCCGGTTCGGATCCAGTCGGACAATGCCACGGCCGTGGCTTACGTCAATCACCAGGGGGGCACCAAGAGTGTCCGAGCGGCCAAAGAAGTGGCTTGCATTCTTCGCTGGGCGGAACGATTTGTTCCAGCAATCTCTGCGGTGTTCATTCCGGGGGTGGAGAATTGGCAGGCAGATTATCTCAGCCGTCAGACCCTGGATCAGGGGGAATGGTCCCTCCATCCAGACGTTTTCCACCAGTTGTGCCTACGGTGGGGCACCCCGGATGTGGATCTGTTGGCATCACGATTCAACAGGAAAGTTCAGAGATTCGTGGCTCGCTCCCGCGATCCTCTAGCAGAAACCGCAGACGCACTGATCGCCCCGTGGGGGCAATACCAGCTAATATATGCCTTCCCTCCTCTCGCGTTACTGCCAAGACTTCTTCGCAGGATAGAGGAGGAAGGAATCCCAGTAATCCTGGTAGCTCCGGACTGGCCTCGTCGAGCTTGGTACGCCGACATGGTCAGACTGGTGGCGGACGTCCCGTGGAGACTTCCTCTCAGGGAGGATCTACTGTCTCAGGGACCGATCTTCCATCCTGCTTTACGATCGCTGGCTTTAACGGCCTGGCTATTGAGACCCAGGTGCTGAAGGACAAAGGTTTGTCAGCTTCAGTTATTCCTACTCTAGTTGAAGCAAGGAAAGCGACTTCCAGAAAGATTTATCATCGCACATGGAAGTCCTACGTTGCATGGTGTGAACCTTTGGGGTTCCGTCCTCGGTCTTATTCGATTAGTCGAATATTGGCTTTTCTGCAACAAGGGGTTGAGCAGAAACTGGCCTTGAGTACTATCAAGGGTCAGGTCTCAGCATTAGCCATCTTCTTTCAGAAGCCTTTGGCTACTCATTCCTTGGTGCGGAACTTCATCCAGGGGGTGCGACATCTGGCTCCGCCAGTGCACGCGCCGTTACCCCCCTGGGATCTTAATTTAGTGTTGTCGGTTCTTCAGAAACCTCCCTTTGAAGATATTAGGGAGATTCCTCTACCCACGTTGTCCCAGAAGGTGGCCTTCTTGGTGGCTATTACTTCTGCACGCAGGGTGTCAGAACTGGCCGCATTATCTTGTCGTTCACCATATCTGGTGGTTCATAGAGATAAGGTGGTTCTTCGTCCGAATCCATCCTTCCTTCTAAGGTGGTTTCAAAGTTTCATTGAATAAGGACAGTGTATTGTCCTTCCTATGTCCTTAGCCCAATCATCCTCGAGAATTTGCATGGCATTCCGTGGATGTAGTTCGGGCGATCAGGATATACTTGAATACTACGGATTCAATTTGTAAGACGGATTCACTGTTTGTGATCACGGATGGCCCTAAGAGGGGGTTGCCTGTTCTGCTGCGACCATCTTTAGATGGATCAGACAGACGGTGGTATAGGCTTATTTTATCTAAAGGCCCGTACACACGTACCGATCGTCGGCATACAAACGTCGGTGGACGAAGGATCTGCCGATTGTACGCGTGTTAGTATGGTGCCTCCGACAGATGTCTGCGCACAATCCGCGGACAAAAGTCTTTCGTGCAAACATGAAAATATTTGTATGCCGACACCAGAACGGACGATTGTTCGCCTGTCAGTACACAATTCGGCCGACAGACCGCAGATTTGCAAGACTGGGCATGCTCAGAAAATAGAAAACACAGGGAAAGTTAACCATTACATGACATCACTTCTGCAGTCGGCGGACAAAATTCTTGTGCTGTCCTTGTGCTGTCTTTGCACTTTTCAGCAGACACCGACATCCCGGGGAGAAAAGAGGAACATTTGTAAGCCGACCATCGGTACGTGTGTACGGGGCTTAAGGGTCGGGATCCCCCGTTCCCTGTTAAGGCGCATTTTACTCGGGCGCTTAGAGTTTCCTGGACCTTCCGCCATCAGGCGTCAGTGGTTCAGGTTTTCAAGGCGACTGTTTAGTAGTCGGTTCATACCTTTACAATATTGTATAAGGTTTATGTGATGGCATCGTCAGATGCCTCTTCTGGCTGCAAGGTTCCTGCAGGCCACTGTTTGAGGAGACTGTTGGTCTACCTCGAGGGTAGGTTTCATCTGTTTACTCGATGAGTCCTTTGATACTTCTGGTTGGCTCCGGTTGGGCCTTCTAGATTGGATTTTGATTCTGTCAATCCCACCCCTCATTTTGTGGCACTGCTTCTGGATGTCCCAGCTCTTGAGAATCAAGAAGACTACGTCTGTCAATGAGCGATAGAGAAAAATGGATTTTTGTAAGATCTTACCGTAAAATCCTTTTCTCTTAAGCTCATTGACAGATGTAGTACCCGCCCCTCTATCATTGAGTTGGGTTGGGTTAAATTCTCTGTACTGCTTTAAAACAGAACTGATTCCCTGTAGCAGAGAGAGGGAGGATATACCCTCAGGGACTGCCCCTAAGGTGGAGCCAGAACGTTTTGTCTTTCTGCCTAGTCCTACTCCTGCGGAGACAACATAACCCAGCTCTTGAGAATCAAGAAGACTACGTCTGTCAATGAGCTTAAGAGAAAAGGATTTTACGGTAAGATCTTACAAAAATCCATTTTTTTCTCAGCGGGGGAACGATCCGCCGATTCCCCCACTGAGCAGGCTGCTCTGTCTCCGCGCTGTGTGCAGAGACAGAGCTGTCAGGTCCCCATGCATCTCTATAGGGGAATCGGATGGGAACGGACCGTCTGGGTTTCCATCCGTCCAGATTTGAAGGATCGGATGTCAGCAGACATGTCTCCGCTGACATCCGATGCCCCATAGAGATGCATGGGGTGGGGGGACCGTTCAGATCCGCCAAAAAAACGGACAGGCGGATCTAAACGGTCCGCCTGTGTGAAAGGGGCCTTTTATTTTTTTTCTGAAGGCATCTGGAGCTCCGCTTTAAGTCCAACAGATTACAATAGCCATTTCAATCAAATTTACTGTTCTTTGCATAAGATTTGAATAAGTGTGATGGCAGTTCCCCTTTAAACGCTGACTGTTCCACAAATGCTGGCAAACATCGCAGCTAAACAAGTATTCATCCAATTATGTATTTAATACAAAGCATCCAGAACTTTGTTCCCACAAGGCCCAAAACGCAACTTTCAGGAAATCAAATTAAGGATCTCTTGGAATATCTTTCTGCATGTCGTGCATTTTTAATATTAGTTGGCAGAATGCAATTCTGATTCTTCCTGAAGGAGCAGTTTGGGTTTCAAGCAGATCAGACGATAATGAAATACACTTATTGTCAGGGGACTCGGAGGAACACAAGGAGATTAAAGAGCACAAAACACTTTTGGGTCAGCAACTTCGAAGAAAGATTAGGCTGTGGATGATAAGTGATTGAGCTTAATGGGTTTACTTTACTATGTATGACACAACCTAGAAACAGAAGTGGTGTGACAATCCTATATTCACCGGTACACTGATAAAAAGATGAAGAAGGCGATAAGATGAAAAGATGAAGAAGATGAAAAGATGAAAAGATGAAGAAGATGAAGAAGATGAAAAGATGAAGAAGGTGATAAGATGAAAAGATGAAGAAGGTTATAAGATGAAGGTGGTGATAAGATGATGAAAAGACGAAGGTGGTGATAAGATGATGAAAAGACGAAAGGTGGTGATGAGATGATGAAAAGACGAAAGGTGGTGATAAGATGATGAAAAGACGAAAGGTGGTGATGAGATGATGAAAAGACGAAAGGTGGTGATGAGATGATGAAAAGACGAAAGGTGGTGATGAGATGATGAAAAGACGAAAGGTGGTGATGAGATGATGAAAAGACGAAAGGTGGTGATGAGATGATGAAAAGACGAAAGGTGGTGATGAGATGATGAAAAGACGAAAGGTGGTGATGAGATGATGAAAAGACGAAAGGTGGTGATGAGATGATGAAAAGACGAAAGGTGGTGATGAGATGATGAAAAGACGAAAGGTGGTGATGAGATGATGAAAAGACGAAAGGTGGTGGTGAGATGACGGTGGTGATAAGATGACGGTGGTGACAAGATGACGGTGGTGATAAGAGGACGGTGGTGATGAAAAGATGAAAAAAGATGATGGTGGTGATAAGATGAAGGTGGTGATCAGATGCAGGTGGTGATGAAAAGATGATGGATGATTCACGGCAAAGGCTTTAAGTGGACCGTCTGACATTTTTTTTGTTTGGTTTTAGACAGATCAGGACATTGGTTAGGTTTTTCTTGTGGTCCCCATAGGCAATACTTAACTGGTAATACTCTGTGGTCACCCAAGAGAGGAAGTAAAACTCCCAAACAGCAATAACTTCTTGACATATTCTGTAACCCATGTACACTATATACAAAAAATAAAAGAGTTAAGACTAGAATTAAACTCTAAAAACTGGAGTAAAAAGGTAACTACAGAGTCACATCCCAAGTATTGCCACAAGCATGGAATGTGATAAGAATCACAAGTCAACACAACTTTCATGAGCGACTGACAATGAACAGTGACTTCTGTTTTATGCAACCTTTGCCTTGGTGTCATTAAACCCACATCATTCAAAATGATCAATAAATGCTGTATTACATGTGGTTTACACTCACGTAGGCACTATGAGATTAATTTCGGAATTCTTAAAAAAACCTGGTTGATCCTGCTGTTCTGTCCCTCCCCCTGTCCATGCCCCCACTGCAGCGGGGAATTCTGCAGAGCAGCTGTTAGCAGCTAGTGCACATGCTTGGCTTTCAGGGTATTTGTAAGCTGTTAATTTCCTTCTTGATCACATCTGAGCAGCCCATGTGACTATAAAGTCACACATGTGAGTGTGTGTATAAAGTCACACACAGTGGTGAATGACAGCCCACTCCTGGACAGGACCTCCTCCTCCATGCCCACTAAACAGCTAAACACAATGGAGGCAGGGGAACATATCTTGATTGACGGAGGCTTCACTGCCCTCTTATTCTAAGCACATACACACCACAGACACAGGCTGGAGGTGTGTGACAGTCTGATCGGTAGAAATCTACTCACACCATGTTATTGCCAAAATCAACAATTTGATTTCAAATATATGAGGAGTTTTCAAGTCAAACTGGGCCTTTGAGTTTATATAGTAAAAACAAAATGTCAAAGAGTGGAAACTAAATTTATTTTTTCGACATACTCCCCTGCTACATTTATACACTTATTCCAGCGTTTAATGCCTGGAAAGTTTTGGTATAGAAAGATCTGTCCGTACGCCTGGACCATCCAAGGACAGCCCCCGAGGAACTCTTTTAGTGGTCCTAACAAAAAGATTCATCTCTTGTGCAATTTCACGACAGGTTATGCGTCAATTATCCAGGATTAGGCGTGCTGAATGTTCAGAGGAATGACTGCTGTGGGCTGGGAACCACCACTGCCAGGATCGTCACAGATGGATGGACGGCCATCTTTGAGACGTTTACACCATTCAAAGGTCTTACTGCGGCTGAGCATCTCATCACTGTACTGTGCTTGAAGTCTTCTGTAGATATCTGCGGGTTTTACACCTTCCTTCACAAGAAACGTCATCACCATTCACGGTTCCATACACACACTCACACTGTCTGCCATCTTGAATAAATTGGGAGTAAACCCATGCATAAATTTTACCTATAGGTAAGCCTATAAGGCTAACCTGTAGGTACTGAAAATCTCCAAAACATGCATTGTTTAGGACATATTTACTGTAGTTCCAGCTGTTGATGTCACCCACCCATGCGCTCTGAAGGAACGGCCACCCAGGCCATTTCGTAAGCGGTAGCTCCGGCACGCATGGAAGCGACGTCACTATGGCTCCTGTCACTAACAGCCGGAGTCAGCGAACCCATAAGGAAGACCGGGATAAGGTAGAAGATCCTTCAGCTGTGACAGCGCAGCGCTGGAAAGCTTTATTCTAATGTAAGTTTCACATAATGTGCTAGATGCATACTAGCACATCACCTAAAAAAAAAAAAAAAAAGACTGGCCCGCGACATGTGCGCTGCCTATCAGTAATAGGACACACTTGCCGCTGCTTCCTACTGCTTGGAGTACCGCCACCCTAGCAGCCCTTTTTATACCTGTAAAATTTAAAGTCCAAGTTTGACTTTACCGCCCCTCGAATATTTGCCAATGTAAAACCGTTTATCAATATTCTTTTTTTTTACTCCATATTCCAAAGGATTTTTGTTTTTTGTTTTTTTAATATATTGAACATGTGACCAGCAGCCGAGAAATAGAAGCTCCTGTTTCAGCAGTGGCTCATCTCTGTAGTTACAAAGTAGAAGACAATAAAAAAAATCTGCAATAATGTTGACTTAAAATATATATAAATTGACCTGTAAAGGATTTTATAACAATTGTGGAATGCCTGGTGCACTGTTAAACCAATGACGTAGGGGCCAGTGCAGGAAACCACTGAGTGCAATAGGGGGCGCCAGCATCCAAAACCCCTGGACGTGTCGATTGCTGAATATTCTTTAGCAAAACCTCAGATCTTCAAAGAAAAAAGAAAGTGAAGTAAAGTAAATGTTCACTTTTTTAAGGTGGTTAACGTTATAAAAAAAAAAAAAAAATGTATTAAAAAAAAGTGTGGTTTTACCAGAATTCTTACAAAGTTTAGTAGATGCTAAACATCACACAGCAAGATTATTATTTCCCCCTATAAGATTCCCTTAAAAGCAATATAAAAATAAAAAGCCGGGCCTCTACAAGGCTCTTCACACAGTTTGGCATTAAAACGATTACAAGATAAGCGGTCACAAAATGAGAATAAAATAAAATGACTGACAAATACTCGCAATAAAAGTGAAAGTGAATTTTAGAAAATGTTCCAGTCAGCAGCAATTATGTCCATGTAATCCGCTTACGTAGAAGAAAACTCTGACACTGACTGTAAACTCTCATTTAATGTTTAATATTAATAAAAAAAAAGAAAAAGTATTCGCATATTATAGGCTGTCAGGTGGTTATTTTTGTTACAACCATTTCACATCCCATTCGGATTACATTGTCACACGGCCAAGTCAGCCAAACAGAGCTCTAAATTGCTTAAAACACATACAGGAGCCATTGTGCCAACCACAAGATTGGTAAAGTAATGGCATTCATGCTCTGGACTCTGGTCTTGGACTACTAGTGATCCCCACCACAATGCGTATTGGCCACCTTGAGATCCTGGCTATCAGATTGAAGACCACATACCCACATTGGAAGTATGATTTCGACTTTCAGCTGCTGTGTGGCAACACAGCCAAATCACATATTTCAGTTACAGGAACCTCTATACAGAGATACCGCACTGCCACTCCTCAAAGGCTTGCTTTGCATGATGATCCAATGGCGTCAACAATGTCCGACCCATTGAGCCAGAACAAATACATTCATTGGGAGTAAAGTGGATAAAGTACTTGACAATATTCTATTGCCCTGACCGCACTGCACCTATGGTATTACCAAATTATCCGTTTTCAAATAGTACAAAGCTTGTCTGAGGAGGGGGAGCACAAGTGCAGAAAAATACCTACTGATGCTGCCAGAAATTGAGTGAACTCCTAACATCCTGTAGTGGGCAGACAATGTTGACTTTGCTGCACTGGAATCCAGTGTTGTCAGCCTTGTCCAATGACTCAATACCTGACCGCCCCCCCCCCCCCCCCCCGGTATCAGGATAATATCCCCCTGGAAAATATCCCCCCGGAAAACATCCCCCGGATAATATCCTCCCTGGATAACATCCCCCCAGGACAATATCCCCCCGGAAAACATCCCCCTGGACATAGGGTTAGGGTTACAGGGGGGGATATTGTCCGGGGGATGTTGCCCGGGGGGATGTTGTCCGGGAGGATGTTGTCCGGGGGGGATGTTGTCCGGGGGGGGGATGTTGTCCGGGGGGGGATGTTGTCCGGGGGGGGATGTTGTCCGGGGGGGGATGTTGTCCTAGAATCCCCCCCTCCATCAACCCCTCTGTGGTTTCAAAGTGCTTTCACTACTCCCTGGGGGGTCAGGACTACAAAAAAAAATACTAGAGAGGGTGGTGAGGGGTGTGTACAGGGGAAAAGTCATATACCCATTTCTGCTTCGTACAGCGAACCCTGAAGCGCACTGCTCTGAGCACTTCCAGGTTTGCAGCTGCTGCTGTGTTAGTTGTTGATCAAGGACTTTCTGGGACAGTACAGGAGAAACATTGGACCTCCAATGTCTCCATAAAGACAACCCGTTACTGCACAATACTATCACATAGAGGACTTATCAGCCTCCTTGTGAAAGTAAAATGATGACAAAAAAATATAGAACAGTTAAAGGAAATAACACTGAATACTAGTTTAAAAAGCCTATGCTCATCCACACAGGTAAAAATACATGCACCTAGGATGAACAAGTGTTAGGGTGTCACGGCACACAACAAAATGAGAGGACTAATAGTTCCATAGTGGGCCATTACTTATGGTAACTCTAATCCAAAGAGCTCTAAAGGATTTGAGCATCACCTATGGACAATATTCGGTCTTGTAGTTGCCTTTAACCTGGATTTACATTATTGTGATGTGGGAACCAGCGCGATTCTAGTGCGGGTTTCCACATCGCATCTCCCGCACAGGCAGTTCACACTGTCATGTGCAAATCGCTGCTGGTGACAATGCAAAGTTATTGACAACCCGATCAGTTCGCAGATCAGTGCGAACTGTAAATTCGAACAAGAATCAGATCACATGGGTGAATCAGATTCCAGTGAGGAAAAAAAAAAAAAAAAAAAAAAAAAAAAGAAAAAAAAAAAAAAGGTTCCTGCAGCATTTTTATGCAAATGCAATGCGAGTTCCGCCATACAATCTGTATGGCTGAATTTGCATCGCACAGACATCGCATGTGATCTGCACAGCATTGCGGTGCGAATCACATACGTTGTCTGTGTTCGCAATAGTGTGAACCCAGGCTTAAGGAGGGGTGGCGGCTCCCTCCAGGCATACCTGCCCCTTAACCAGGGCCGGCCCTACCATGGGTCCCGGTGGGACCATGGGACCCAGGCGGCACTTAGAGAGGGGCGGCCGCTGGCCGCCTATTCTCTTCTTCGGCTATTACTCCATTTAAAAAAAAAAAAAAAGGTCCGCGGCCGGCCTGACATGCACACTGCGCATGCGCCGCCGCCACCGCCGCTCGGGAAAGCCCGTAAACATTCGTCCATTACCGGGAATAGCCGAACATGTACAGGTTTTCCCAAGCGGCGCATGCGCAGTGATGTGTTGCCGCCGGGTGGCGCCATTTTTAAATCCTAAGGCGCCTTTAGGAACAGGTAAGTGAGACTGCTCCACAGCCACACTACCTGCCATTATGCGGGGCTGCAGACATACTACAGAAGATGCAGTGCTGTGGGCATGGTACATGCCCGCAGCACTGCATCTCCTGTAGTATGCCCGCAGCCCCGCATTCTCTTGTACCATGCCCACAGACCCGCATTCTCCTGCACCATGCCCGCAGCCCCGCAATCTCCTGCACCATGCCCGCAGCCCCGCATTCTCCTGCACCATGCCCACAGCCCTGCATTCTCATGCACCATGCCCACAGCCCCGCATTCTCATGCACCATGCCCACAGCCCCGCATTCTCATTCAACATGCCCGCATTCTCATGCACCATGCCCGCAGCCCCGCATTCTCCTGCACCATGCCCGCAGCCCCGCATTCTCCTGCACCATGCCCGCAGCTCCGCATTCTCCTGCACCATGCCCGCAGCCCCACATTTTCCTGCACCATGCCCACAGCCCCGCATTCTCCTGTACCATGCCCACAGCACTGCATTCTCCTGTACCATGCCTACAGTCCTGCATTCTTCTGTATTATGCCCGCAGCACCGCATTCTCCTGTACCATGCCCGCAGCACTGCATTCTCCTGTACCATGCCCGCAGCACTGCATTCTCCTGTACCATGCCCGCAGCACTGCAGGGCACTGTGGCACTATAGACAGTAGAAAGCCTGGTGCTCTCATCTGCCCAGTGTCTACTGCTCTGTCCTGTTCCTGCTGTCACTCCGTACACACTCACACCCCTCTAACTGCTTTCATAGTCCTATAGAATGTGGGGGACCCTTGGAGGGCGTGAATTTTTTTTTTTTGGGGGGGGGGGGCAGCATTTCATTCTTGGACCCAGGCAGCACAATGTCTTGGGCCAGCCCTGCCCTTAACCAATCCATTGTTATGTGCTCCTACTATAGAGGCTCTGTATATACTGCAGTCCTTGCTCTAAAATTTCCAGAGGTCCCTTGACATGAGCCCTGTGGCTCATGCATACATGTACAAATGTGTGAAAACAAAACCCTCTGTTTTTAACATAAAATGGTTAGACAGGGACAATTCGATTGTTTTGCAGGCTGGCTGGGAAATCTCCTGTTTGTTTGCGATGTGCATTGCCCTTGTATGTGCATGCATCTTGCTGCAAAGGTCAGTTATAGGTTGTAGTGGTTGCCACTTATTTGTAGGTCCTGTAGTTGGTCGCTGTTTTGTGGGTATGTACAATTTTTAAGATTGACATGTTTGGTGTTCATTTACTGAACATAATCTCATCTTTTAGATGGGGGATTGAAAATTGCATTAACATTTGTGAAGAAAAAAAAAAATAGCAAAAAAAAAACCAAAACAAAAAAAGATGAAACGGAGCAGTTATGGTTGGCCAGCACCAGCACATGACCACACAGACCAATCAGAACCTCTCTGATCTGTCCCAGCATCTCTAGGGAAATTCCGCTTATCTGTCTCCTTCCCCCCTCTGGTACCACATTTGGCACCTTTTGGGGAGGTACCCGTTTTTGACAGGAACCCTGTCCCCACTTCCGGTGGACCTTGTCGCGGCGAGGTAAGTCAGAAGTTCGGCTCCCTCCTCCTTCCCCTGCTGCCAGGCCAGTAAGGGAGCAGAAGCGCTTCACGGCCGAGTTCCCATGCCGGCAATGGCCGGGGCAGCACCCGACAGCCAATAGAAACATTGGCTGCGGTGCCAACATCGCTGGATTCCAGGACAGGCAAGTGTCCTAATATTAACCACTTGCCGACCGCTCACATTGAGCGTACTGCGGCAAAGTGGTTCGTTATCGTCCAGCGACGTAGTCCTACGTCGCTGGACTCCTCGCCTTGCGGGCAGCGCGCGCGCGCCGCCGGATCCTCGCTCCCGCTGTATTCAGTCACAGCGGGAGTCGTGTCAGGGGAGGAGCGGCGGTGATCACCGCCGCTCTTCCCCGATCGTCGGGGATCGCGTGTGGAGGCAGGGACAGATTGCAGGATTCAGCATAGCTGAACCTGCGATCTGTGCCTGTGTCACACAGTCCCCTCCCCCCACACACACGTCCGTAAGCACCAGGCATGCATTAACCCCTTGAACACCAATAAAAAGTTAGCCCCTTCCCTGCCAGTGTCATTTTTACAGTAAGAGTGCATATTTATAGCACTGATTACTGTAGTAATGTCACTGGTCCCCCCAAAAGTGTCAAAAATGTCAGTCAAAGGTCCGATCTGTCCGCCGCAATGTCGCAGTCCCGCAAAAAAAAAAAAAAACGCAGATCGCCGCCATTACTAGTTAAAAAAAAAAAAAACAATAAAAATGACATCAATTCCCCGTAGTTAGTAGCTGCGATAACTTTTGCGCAAACCAATCAAAATACGCTTATTGTGATTTTTTTACCAAAAATATGTAGCAGAAAACAAATTAGCCTAAAATATTAAAAAATTTTGATTTTTAAATTTTTTTTTGGGGGGGGGGGGGGATTTCATATAAAAAAAATGTGAAAAATATTATTTTTTCGAAATTGTCGCTCTTTTTTTGTTTATAGTGCAAAAAGTAAAAATCGCACAGGTGATCAAATGCCACCAAAAGAAAACTCTGTTTGTGGAGAAAAAAAAGGACATACATTTAATTTCGGTACAGCATTGCACGACCGCGCAATTGTCCGTTAAATTAACGCAGAGCCGAATCGCAAAATATAGCCTGGTCAGGAATGGGGTAAAATCTTCTGGTCTTAAAGCGGTTAAATACGCTCATTGAGAATGTTTTTGTCAAAGACATGTAGCTAAATACATTTTGGCCTATATGACAAAAATTTTATATATTAGATATTTTTTAACTGTCAAAGTAGAGAAATATTGTTATTTTTTCAAAATTGTCGCTATTTTTTTTATTAATCTCGCAAAAAATGAAAAGCGCAGAGGTGATCAAATACCACCAAAAGAAAGCTCTGTTTGTGGGAAAAAAAGGACGTAAAGTTTGTTTGGGTACGGCGTTGCATGACCGCGCAATTGTCAGTTAAAGTCGCACAGTGCCGAATCGCAAAAATCCTCCAGTCCTAAAGTGGTTAAAGATCAGCAGCTACAGTATGTGTACAGTATGTGTACAGTATGTGTACAGTATGTGTACAGTATGTGTACAGTATGTGTAGCTGCTGGCGTTTACATTTTTGGAGGGGGCAGAACACAGCTTTAAGTTCACCTTTTCATTTCTTCTGACAAGGTGAGCTAACCTTTTACAAAACAAGTATTCTTAGTTTGCATATGTTGCAATACATGCCATGCTGGCAACGCTGCGTCAAAGTAATTTCTCCTTGGCCAGTCCCTACACCTCCCTGCAGATTGCCAAATTCTTCTTTGTTAAATCGTGTATATAGTGCCAATATGAAACCAATGAAGCATAATAGAATAAAGTAATGTACAGAGATTATATGTAAATTTGTTCAAGCGGTAATAAAGCCCGCTTTTGTGATTTTTACCATTAATAAGACTTACCTGTAGGTAAAATGAAAATCTCCTAAACTTGCACTGTTTACAAGATATTCACCCTGCATGCAGCCAATGACATCACCGGCGCATGCGCTCTGAAGGTCTGGAGTGACGTCATTGCGGCTGCGGCCAATCACACAGCCGGAGTGCCCGAACCCAGAGGAACGACCAGGGGAAACGGTCAGCCCTCTCAGCGGTGACAGCGAGCCGTGGGAGGGCTTCATTCTAAGTCAAGTATTCCATAATATGCTAGTATGCCATACATACTAGCACATTATACAATTCCCTTACAGGTGTTTTTTTTTTTTTACCAGCTGCAGTTTAAAACTGCTTTAGGCCCCTTTCACACTTGTGCGACTTGTCATGCGATTTGGGACTACAAACTTGCATGACAAGTCATTATTTCCAATGAGCCCCATTCATATCTGTGCAACTTAAAGTCGCACCGACTTCAAAGTAGTCCCTGCACTACTTTTGGCATGATTTTGATGCGTTTTGGAGGAAAAGACATTATAAACTTGCAACAAAGTTGCGTCAAAATCGCGGTAAAATCATGCGACTTTGATGTCGCACAAGTGTGAAAGGGGGCCTTAAGATTAAAAAATGGGAAATATGTACTGGCTGAATGTCCATATACTTCCCCCATCAGAGGAGGCCATACTGTACATTCTACCATTACAGTAAATCCCCGTTATATCGCGGTTCAGTTTTCGCGGTCCCGGTATTTTGCGGTTTTTTTTTTCTTTGTAAAACCTACTAATAATATTATATTAAATAAATCATTAAATTAAATATTTTTGTGTTTTTCATTGTTTTTGCTCTGTTTGTCAGTATCTAATAAGTGTTTAAGACCCCGTTCACACTGGGGCGATCCGACTTGCTGGGGCGACCTCACAGGTCGCGGCGCGCAGCTCGCACCGCGACCTCGGAGTGGCCGGAACGGACTTCATAACATTGAAGTCAATGCAGGTCGCTCCGGGTCACCCAAAAGAAGCTCCGGACCCTTTTTCTAAGTCGGAGCGACTTGTGTCGCTCCTGTTAGAACGGGTCCACAGCTTCTCTATGCCAGGCGACCTACGGCGACCCCCGCGATGGAGGGGGGTTTACTGTATTACACAAGTCATCTGAACCAGTTCTACAAGCCAATGTAACATCCAGCAAACTCCTCTGTTTCTAAACACGCAATGGCATTTGTTGCAGGAACGCGGTTGCTTTCAGGTGGATTTTTCATGTAACAGAGAAAATGACTCAACCTTTGAGATAAAACTTGTATTTATAGAAGGTGCTCTGCATGGCTTTCTTTAGAAACATCAATAGAATAACCGTGTGTAACCCGACATCTGCTAAAGACAGAAGAAAAATGACACTAAACCACGTAACAAGTTTACAGACATTCAAAGTTCTGTGATGTATGCTGGAAAACGTCCACAGTATAAATCTGCAATAAAATAAAAACATACCTGCTGCTAGATTGCAGCTGTCTTTAAAATGTACACCGAATTGCACATGCACAGCTCAGAATGTATTCCGGTACAGCGCCTATGTGCCAGGGTGACTACATTTCTGCACACGCATGAGAGGTACATCATCCGACACCAGCCGAACAAAACGGCTGACGACAAGCACGGGAGTCGGGGAGAAGGTGCTGGCGCCGGCGAGGGACCTTGTGGGTGTCAAACCATTGCGGACTTTAGTTCTGCTTTAAGCCTTCGGATTTTTTTTTGGGTTACAAGCACTAAAAATACGCAAGTTTCTTTAAGGCATGATCTATAGCACAGTGCTTGTGCTATGGAAATTGTCCCTTCCTATGTTGTAATATACCTGGTTATTCCTACCCGTTCCTGGGTCCCGCTGTCTGTGCTGACCATGGTAATCATGGCTGCTGAGCCATGATAACCATGGTCAGTTTACGTGCTTCCGTCAGCCTGCTCTCTGCAGTAAATCTCTCTCCCTACCTCCTTGCCTGTCAGCGTGAGAGTGGCTTTCCTCCCCACCCCTTCCGCCGCTATTCAGCTGCAATATGCAGCAAAAACACATGTATCCGCTCTGAATCCTGCAGTAACTAGAGTATGTGTGATTTTTTTGTTGTTATGAAAAGGCTAAATACCTTTTTCCCACACTGCCGCTGTGCAGTCACGTGACTTCCCTCTGCTGGCTGGCCGACATCACAGGGAGATCTCAGCCCCTCCCACTGCTATGCATAGATTGAGGAAGAAGTTTGGAGGGGGATCACATGACTACACAGCTGCAGTGTGAGAAAAGGTATATAGCCTTTTCCTTTTTTTTTTTATTAAAAACACACACTATAGTTACTAACTGCACAATCCAGCGGGGATACCAGCAAAGTCACCATGCGACTTTACAAACACTTCAATGCGGAACTAATCTTCTTCAATATGTAACTCTGCCTCAACAGTCCGGGGACCCTTGCCGGCACCAATAACCTATCCTTGGCTTCTTCTGGTGCTGGTTTTCACCCATCTTGATTGGCCAGTGCAAGATGACATCACTCCCGCAAATGAATGAGAGTATACTCAACCTGGTACTCAGACACTGCTCAGAGTACATTCTACATATAACTCCAAGCAGGCGGGTAGGTTCATTTTATTGTAGAAGAGACAATGCATGTCTGATATTTAAAGAAAAACTAAAAAAGGTAATTTTTTTTTTTAAATATTGGATCAAGTGGAAAGGGATTAGAACACTTATTTTTTTTTTTTTTTTTTTGCAGTCTGTGCGACTGTTATGGAGATTCAAGCCCCGTACACACACACAGATCGTCGTCATACAAATGTTCGTCTTTTCTCCCCGGGATGTCGGTGTCTGTTGAAAAGTGCAAAGACAGCACAAGGACAGCACAAGAATTTTGTCCGCAGACTTCAGCTGACTGCAGAAGTGATGTCATGTAATGGTTAACTTTCCCTGTGTTTTTTATTTTCTGAGCATGCCCAGTCTTGCAAATCTGCGGTCTGTCGGCTGATTTCTGTACTGACAGGCGAACAATCGTCCGTTCTGGTGTCCGCAGACAAAAATTTTCATGTTTGCAAGAAAGACTCTTGTCCGCGGATTGTGTGCAGACAGCTGTCGGAGGCACCATACTAACACGCGTACGATCGGCAGATCTTTCGTCTGCCGACGTTTGTATGACAACGATCTGTGTGTGTGTACGGGGCTTCACCCTCTCAATCTGTCCTGTTTACTATTAAAATGTTTGTTACCAAAAAAAAAAAAAAAAAAAGATCCTGTTCCTTTAAAGTATGAATAACAGTACAGTGCCTGTGCTGTGTCATTCCGCACAAAATACCTGGTTGATCCTGCCAGGTTTATCATGACTGCTGAGCCGTGACACTGTGGTCAGTTTATGTGCCTCCATCATCCGCAGCCATCCTCGATCCTCTCTCCCCCTCCCTCTCTTCCTGTCAGGTTTGACATAGGGCCCGCTCCTCCCTTCCTGCTTCTCAAATAAGTGACATTTTTACGCAATCCCCTGTGTTGGATAATGCTGTGTCCCTGTGTGTGCACTTCCTTTTTTTTTTTAAAAAAATGCCGTTCTATTCCTTATTTCAGAGCGCTGTTTGGCGCTCACGTGACTGACCGACCGTCTGCCCCTCTCCTCCCAACGGACATCAGCAGGGGGTTCTCAGCCCCTCCCACTGTAGCTGCAAGATCGGGCGAGGGAACGGCGGTTGTCACATGAGCGTCGCTCTGAAATAAGGAATAGAACAACATTTTTTAAATAAAAAACACATACACAGGGACACAGCACAGAACATAGGAGATTGCCTGACAATAACCAAGTGAGGTTACAATCACTTTAACAGTGAAGGTGAAAGTAAAAGAAAATCCCAAATTTGGGTCCCCAGAAAGGTAACTGGACAGATGGAAACCCTATTTTCCATCCGTCCAGCGGATCGGATCAGATGAGAATGGACCGATGGTCCGTTCCCATCCAATTTCCCCCATAGAGATGCATGGGGAACGGACAGCTGTGTCTCCGCACACAGCGCGGAGACACAGCTGTCCTCCTGCTGCTCAGCGGGGGATTGGTGGCTCCATCCCCCGCTGAGAAAAACAGAATCTGTCCGACGGACGGATAGTGTGAAAGTGGCCTTAATTTGCAGCGATTTCCTCTCACTTCCTGTTTGGCTTTGGGACAGGAAGTGAAGGTATATCTCCCCAATGGGACAAAGCTGGCAAAAAATAAACCTTACAGGGGTCAGAACTGTCTCTTGCTCTATCCCAAGAAAAAAAAAAAGTTTTGCTTATAGTAATAGTTTTACTTTAGGACTTTATTCGCACTTTAAAAATATCCTTTCCATTTCAGTTTGCAGCAACTGTGATTTTCTAAAACTGACCAAAAAAAAGTTAAAATGTCACTCCCTCCCATAATATTGCCAACATAAATGTTCCGTTGGCAGTTGGTGCACAGAACGTTAGGAGAAATGTGATTTCCTTATTGTTTCAATGACCTCTGGGCTTGAGTTGATTACATCAGTTTAAAGCAGAAGTAAAACCCGCAGACACTCACCTCCACCCTCCAGGGATCTGACCATTAGATCCCTCACTGGTCGCTAAACTCCTCTTCCGGGTGTCAGGTCCCCCAATTGACCAAGAGGGGAATCACATTCACATGGGAGCCATTCCCTCCAGAACCCAACGCAGCACACATTCAATAGGAGATTGTGAACAGGCAGCGACATTTCTGTTACTGCACAATGTCTTCTGCAACAAAGAACTGTCTGCTCACTAGATTTATTGTAGGTTTAGTTCCACTGTGAGACTCTTCTGAGATCATTCAGAATCCATTGACAGGTGCATCTGACCTGCCTCAAGCAGGCTTTGCATTTCCTTGTATAGGAATACAAAATTTGCCTGACAAATCCAAAGTCCATTAACACAGACCCTTATGCCGTTTGCAGAAGTCTACACTGGAGTACTAATCAAATTTTATCCGTCCACTATAATGGGTAAAATTCTGGTTAAATTCCCTCTGAAACTGGCCATACGCATGGCAACTTTCAGGCAACTTTAACCACTTGCCTATTAGGCCTATTTTTGACATTTGGTGTTTATAAGCTAAAATCAGTTGTTTTTGCTAGAAAACTACTTAGAACCCCCGAACATTATATATTTTTTTTTAGCAGAGACCCTAGAGGATAAAATGGAGATTATTGTAATATTTTTTATCACACCGTATTTGCGCAGCGGTCTTCCAAACGCAATTTTTTTGGAAAAAAATCACTTTTTTGTATTAAAAAATAAGAATCCAGTAAAGTTAGCCCAATTTTTTTTCCATAATGTGAAAGATAATGTTACGCAGAGTAAATAGATACCCAACATGTCATGCTTCAAAATTGCGCACGCTCACGAAATGTCGACGAACTTTGGTACTTAAAAATCCCCATAGGCGACACTTTAAAAATTTCTACAGGTTGCCATCTTAGATTTACAGAGGAGGTCTAGGGCTCAAATTATTGCTCTCGCTTTTACGATCGTGGCGATACCTCACATGTGTGGTTTGAACACCGTTTACATATGTGGGCGGGGTTTCCGTGTGCGTTCGCTTCTGCGCGCGAGCTAACGGGGACAGGACGCTTTAATTTTTTTTTTTATTATTATTTATTTTATTTGTTATTTTTTATTTTTACACCGTTTAAAAAAAAAAAAAAAAAAAAATATTGATCATTTTTATTTCTAATACAAGGAATGTAAACATTCCTTGTAATAGAAATAGGCATGACAGGACCTCTTTTTTGTGAGATCTGGGGTCAAAAAGTCCTCAGATCTCACAAGTACACTAATAAAGTTAGAAAGGAAAAAAAAAAAAAAAGGGACCTTTAAGCCGGTTGCTCGGCAACGACGTTTGCCGTCGCTCCGGTCCTCCAAGACAATAGAGTCGAGTGAGGGCAAGCTTGCCCTCACTCGACATCCTATCTGTGAGGATCCGGGACCCGATCGTTTTCCCCCGCTGCCGGCGGGTCCGGTAAGCGGGGAAAAGAACCGGGACGCGGCGGGAGGGGGCACCCCTTCCGCCATCCCGGAGGGTGATCTCGCGGCGAATCTGCCGCTGGGACCACCCTTATAGGAAAGCCAATCGCCTGCAGTTTAAAAAAATACCAGGGTTATGGCAGCTATCTGCTGCCATAACACCGGTATTTAGCTTTTAACTCAGGACGTATATGTACTATGGGCCGGTAGGGAGGTGGTTAAAGGGTAAAAAAAGCAAAAAAAAAAAAAATAATAATAAATAATAATAATAATAATAATAATAATAATAATAAATGAATAATAAATAATAAAAATAAATACTTAATTATTTATTTTATATTTTTATTATTTATTTTTTATTAATAAAAATAAATACTAATAATAAAAATAATACTAATAATAAAAAATATAAATAATAATAAAATATAAATACATATTATTAATATTATTTTTTATTATTAATACATATACAATTGCGACACAAGTAATTTTGTAATTATTATTATTACTACTACTACATATACAATTTGGACACAAGTCATTTTGTAATTGAATGGTATTAAAAATACCTTTCCTTTTCAATCCACAGCTCAGGAATTTTCTGTAAAATGCAATGCAATATGGCCACCTGGAGCTGTTCTGTACACAGAATGTAT
The DNA here is from genome assembly GCF_965119305.1 of Pelophylax lessonae. Taxonomy (NCBI): domain Eukaryota; kingdom Metazoa; phylum Chordata; class Amphibia; order Anura; family Ranidae; genus Pelophylax; species Pelophylax lessonae. Next base: position 494,049,426 of record NC_138772.1, on the reverse strand, counting down.
ACTGACCACACCCCAGAAACATAATTTCCTGCTTGTGTGATTGGCTCCCCGATTTTCCCAGAAGTCTGCACTAATGCCTCGTACACACGATCAGATAATCGTACGAAAAAAAAAAAAAAAAAAAAAAAAATCGCTTTCGAATTGATCACAAGATAATAAATCTGATCGTTCGTACACAGCTTTCAACAGCCGATCATGACATTTCATCCAACAAAATCCGAAGGGACAAATACGAAAACTTTTGTCATAAGATAGCCTAGCGAACAATAATCGTTTGATCAGTACAGTATGGGTCCGCTAAAAATCTATAGACAAAGACCACGTATGATCAGAAACACAAAAATAGCCCGGAAAAAGCCTGGCTGCCATTGTTTTTGTTTTGCACTATCCGATACGTAGCTACGCAACCAGAAAGCTTTTCCGAAATCGTACGAAAAAAAAAAAAAATGATACGTTTGGTACGCATTGTTGAAGTCGATACTAGTATCATGCAACAAAATGTTAACGATAAGTCGTCTGATTATCTGCTCGTGTGTACGAAGCATAAGATACAAGTCAAATTTCAGGCATCCCCTGCAACAAAAAGGTCATTTTTTGGTGAGATACTCCCAATAGGAAATAATGTCTAAAGGGATGCAGACCCAGCAGCTTTCCTCAATGGAGCCCTGCAGGTGCAGCAGCTGATTGAGAATTATAAAACCACTCCCATACAGATTCACTGTGTACAGGGGCACAAACACACAGGGATTTCTTCAGAATAATAAAAAAGGTTGGAATCTGCAACAAAGTTTGTTAAAATCCTTGCAATGAACAGAGATCACCTAGAGGGGAATGTTTTTTTCCTCAACAAAAGTGGAGTTAGTGTTCAAATACTTTCGATCAACCAGGAACCACAAATACGTCTGAAAGTGGTTTCCTGACTCTCAGCAATCTGCCACCCACATGTTTGATTGCTCAACTAAATTTGGTTGACTGAACAGGACTACAAAATGGACAGCTTTAGGCCTTGTTCACACAAGCATACTTTAAAATGTGGAACTTTACCCATCACTGGATAACCTTTTTTTTTTTTTTTTTTAGCAAGGAGCAAGCATTACACATTAACCAAGCTTTATTTGTAGGAAAAAAAAAAGTCATACATTTTAGGGTACAGTGTCACACTACAGTGCAATAGTCAGTTAAAGTAACGCAGTGCTGTATTGCAAAAAATGCAAAAAATGGCCTGGTCATTAATCACTTAACGCAAACTGATGTAGGTCTATGTCAGCTGACTTTAAGTGGTTGTACCGGGGTGATGCCTGCAGCTAGAGTCATCACCCCGGTACAGTTTTATACAGCTGGCAGTCGGCTTTCCGGCGTACTGACCGATGCGGCTCAGGAGCCACTCGATTGTTACCCCAGCGAGTGGGAAGGGACGCCCCCCCTCCCGCCGCCTTCCGCGGCTCTGCCCGGGTCTCCCATCCCACCGGGAAACCCGAGCACCCAGCTGGTGCTTCCGCCGGGTGGATGGAGTCCCGATCAAAGCCGGATGTGGCTTCAATCGTGTCTCCAATGACGTAACCCGAAAGCAGCGTTCATGACGTCACGTCTGGGTTACTCGGCTGCTAAAGGCGCCAAATTTAAAAAAGGGAGAGTATTCAAAAATTCAGTTTTCTGCGTTTTGAATACATGGAAGTGTAGTGGAGGGGTTTGGAGTCTTTTAGACCCCCGATCCCTCCATAAAAAGAGTACCTGTCATTGAATATTGCTGTCACAAGGGATGTTTACATTGCTTGTTACAGCAATAAAAGTGATCGGATTTTTTTTTTTTTTTAATTATTGCTCTCGCTCTGGCAATCGCTGGGATTCCTCACATGTGGAGTTTGAACAGCTGTGCTAAAATCCAAAAAAAAATAAATAAAATAAATAGGAAAAAAAATGTTTTGAGCTCGCGCACTAAAGAAAACGTATATGGAAGTCGCGCCCGCAAATGAAATCGCTGTTCAAACTCCACATGTGAGGAATCCCAGCGATTGCCAGAGCGAGAGCAATAAAAAAAAAAAAAAAAAAAAAAAAAAAAAACCATCTACTCTCTAACTCTAAACTGGTAGCCGTTAAAAATTTTTAGTGTCGCCTATGGAGATTTTTATTGACCGTAGTTTGTCGCCATTCCATGGGTGCAATTTTAAACCGTAACATGTTGGGTATCTATTTACTCAACGTGACATCATCTTTCGCAATATACAAAAAAACATGGGCTAACTTTACGGTTTAGTTTTTTTTAAATGCAGTGAAATGTAATTTTTCCAAAAAAATGGGGTTGAAAGACCGCTGCGCAAATACCACATGACAAAAAATATTGCAATGACCGCCATTTTATTTTCCAGAGTCTTTTCTAAAATATATATATATATATATATATATACACACACACACACACACACACACACACACAGGTCCATAAATAATGGGACATCAACACAATTTTAATCTTTTTGGCTCTATACACCACCACAATGGATTTGAAGTGAAACAAACATGTTGTGCTTTAACTGCAGACTTACAGCTTTAATTTGAGGGTATTTACATCCAAATCAGGTGAAAGGTGTAGAAATTACAACAGTTTGTATATGTGCCTCACACTTTTTAGGGGACCAAAAGTAATGGGACAATTGGCTGCTCAGCTGTTCCATGGCCAGGTGTGTGTTATTCCCTCATTATCCCATTTAAAAAGGAGCAGATAAAAGGTCCAGAGTTCATTTCAAGTGTGCTATTTGCATTTGGAATCTGTTGCTGTCAACTCTCAATATGAGATCCAAAGAGCTGTCACTATCAGTGAAGAAAGCCATCATTAGGCTGAAAAAACAAAACAAACCCATCAGAGAGATAGCAAAAACATTAGGTGTGGCCAAATCAACTGTTTGGAACATCCTTAAAAAGAAAGAACGCACCGGTGAGCTCAGTAACTCCAAAAGACCCGGAAGACCACGGAAAACAACTGTGGTGGATGACCGAAGAATTCTTTCCCTGGTGAAGAAAACACCCTTCACAACAGTTGCCCAGATCAAGAACACTCTCCAGGAGGTAGGTGTATGTGTGTCAAAGTCAACAATTAAGAGAAGACTTCACCAGAGTGAATACAGAGGGTTCACCATCAGATGTAAACCATTGGTGAGCCTCAAAAACAGGAAGGCCAGATTAGAGTTTGCCAAACAACATCTAAAAAAGCCTTCACAGTTCTGGAACAACATCCTATGGACAGATGAGACCAAGATCATCTTGTAACAGAGTGATGGGAAGAGAAGAGTATGGAGAAGGAAAGGAACTGCTCATGATCCAAAGTATACCACCTCATCAGTGAAGCATGGTGGTGGTAGTGTCATGGCGTGGGCATGTATGGCTGCCAATGGAACTGGTTCTCTTGTATTTATTGATGATGTGACTGGTGACAAAAGGAGCAGGATGAATTCTGAAGTGTTTCGGGCAATATTATCTGCTCATATTCAGCCAAATGCTTCAGAACTCATCGGACGGCGCTTCACAGTGCACATGGACAATGACCCGAAGCATACTGCGAAAGCAACCAAAGAGTATTTTAAGGGAAAGAAGTGGAATGTTATGCAATGGCCAAGTCAATCACCTGACCTGAATCCGATTGAGCATGCATTTCACTTGCTGAAGACAAAACTGAAGGGAAAATTCCCCAAGAACAAGCAGGAACTGAAGACAGTTGCAGTAGAGGCCTGGCAGAGCATCACCAGGGATGAAACCCAGCGTCTGGTGATGTCTATGCGTTCCAGTCTTCAGGCTGCAATTGACTGCAAAGGATTTGCAACCAAGTATTAAAAAGTTTGATTTATGATTGTTAATCTGTCCCATTACTTTTGGTCCCTTAAAAAGTGTGAGGCACATATACAAACAGTTGTAATTCCTACACCTTTCACCTAATTTGGATGTAAATACCCTCAAATTAAAGCTGAAAGCCTGCAGTTAAAGCACATCTTGTTTGTTTCATTTCAAATCCATTGTGGTGGTGTATAGAGCCAAAAACATTCGAATTGTGTCGATGTCCCAATATTTATGGACCTGACTGTGTA